>NW_023665724.1:0-300000 GCF_014743375.2 Drosophila subpulchrella | reverse complement strand
ACGACTATATCTTATAGCTGCCATAGGAACGATCGGAAAATTGGTGGAAAAATAATATGAAAAATATTATATCTTCGGTGTTTCTTAACATATTCCTTCGCTTGGAAATAACATTTTTTATTAGTTCTGAATTTCAAATTTAATTTTATCAAAATCAGACGACTATATCATATAGCTGCCATTGGATCGATCGGAAAATTGGTGGAAAAATAATATGAAACAAATTATAGCTTCGGTGTTTTTTAACATGCGCTTGGAAATAACATTTTTTTTATTGGTTCTGAATTTCAAATTTAATTTTATCATAATCGGCCGACTATATCATATAGCTGCTATAGGAACGATCGAAAATTTGTGGAAAATAAAATGAAACAAATTATAGCTTTCCTATGCTTGGAAATAACATTTTTTTTTAGTTCTTAATTACAAATTTAATTTTATCATAATCGGACGACTATATCATATAGCTACCATTGGATCGATCGGAAAATTGGTGGGAAAATAATATGAAAAATATTATAGCTTCGGTGTTTATTAACATACAACCTCCTACGCTTGGAAATAACATTTTTAAATTAGTTCTGAATTTCGAATTTAATTTTATTATTATCTGTATCTTATAGCTGCCATAGTAACGATCGGAAAATTGGTGGAAAAATAATATGAAACAAATTATAGCTTCGGTGTTTTTTAACATATAACCTCCTACGCTTGAAAATAACATTTTTTATACCCGTTACTCGTAGAGTAAAAGGGTATACTAGATTCGTCGGAAAGTATGTAACAGGCAGAAGGAAGCGATTCCGACCCCATAAAGTATATATATTCTTGATCAGGATCACTAGCCGAGTCGATCTAGCCATGTCCGTCTGTCCGTCTGTCCGTCTGTCCGTCTGTCTGTCCGGATGAACGCTGAGATCTTGGAAACTATGAGAGCTAGGCTATTGAGATTTGGCGAGCAGATTCCTGAGCTTCTTACGCAGCGCAAGTTTGTTTCAGTAGAGTGCCACGCCCACTCAAACGCCCACAAACCGCCCAAAACTGTGGCTTCTACAGTTTTGATGCTAGAGTAAAAATTTAAACTGAAATGAATTGTTCTTATCAATACCTATCGATTGACCCAAAAAAAAGTTTGCCACGCCCACTTTAACGGCCACAAACCGCCCACAAACGTCAAAAAATCGTAAATATAAACGCGGATATCTCGGAAACTATCAAAGATAGAGTATTGGGATTTCAGGTTTAGATTCCGTAGCCTTGTACGCAGCGCAAGTTTTCTATGCGAATATGCCACGCCCACTCTAACGCCCACAAACCGCCCAAGCCTGTGGCGCCCACAATTTTTATGCTAGATTAAAAATTTTAACTGAAATGTATTGGTCTCGTCAATGCCTATCGATTGATCCAAAAAAAATTTGCCACGCCTACCCTAACGCCCACAATGCTTAAATCTGTCTTCCGCCGGTAGGTGGCGCATTTAAATCTCGCTTTGCTGCTTGCATATCTCCATTTCCCTTTGGTCCCTTTAGCTGAGTAACGGGTATCTGATAGTCGAGGTACTCGACTATAGAGTTCTTCCTTGTTTATTATCTCCGAATTTCAAATTTAATTTTATCATAATTGGACGACCATATCATATAGCTGCCATTGGATCGATCGGAAAATTGGTGGGAAAATAATATGAAAAATATTATAGCTTCGGTGTTTCTGAACATATAACCTCCTGTACTTGGAAATAACGTTTTTGAATTAGTTCTGAATTTAGAATTTAATTTTATTAAAATCGGACGACTATATCATATGGCTGCCATTGGATCGATCGGAAAATTGGTGAAAAAATTATATGAAAAAAGTTATAGCTTCGGTGTTTTTTAACATATAACCTCATACGCTTGGAAATAACATTTTTAAATTAAATCTGAATTTCAAATTTAATTTGATCAAAATCGGACGACTATATCATATAGCTGCCATAGGAACGATCGGAAAATTGGTGGAAAAGTAATATGAAACAAATTATAGCTTCGGTGTTTTTTAACATATAACCTCCTACGCTTGGAAATAACATTTTTTTATTAGTTCTGAATTTCGAATTTATAGCTGCCATAGGTACGATCGGAAAATTGGTGGAAAAATAATATGAAACAAATTATAGCTTCGGTTTTCTTTTTAACATAAAACCTCCTACGTATGAAACTAACATTTTTTTAATTAGTTCTGAATTTTGAATTTAATTTGATCAAAATCGGACGTCTATATCATATAGCTGCCATAGGAACGATCGGAAAATGGGTGAAAAAATGATATGAAACAAGTTAAAGCTTCGGTGTTTTTTAACATATAACCTCATACGCTTGGAAATAACATTTTTGAATTAAAATTGAATTTCGAATTTAATTTGATCAAAATCGGACGACTATATCATATAGCTGCCATAGGAACGATCGGAAAATTGGTGGAATAGTAATATGAAACAAATTATAGCTTCGGTGTTTTTTAACATATAACCTCCTACGCTTGGAAATAACATTTTTTAATCAATTCTGAATTTCCTATTTAATTTTATCAAAATCGGACGACTCTATCATATAGCTGCCATAGGAACGATCGGAAAATTAGTGGAAAAATAATATGAAACAAATTATAGCTTCGATGTTTTTTTGACATAAAAACCTCCTACGCTTGAAAATAAAATTTTTTTTATAAGTTCTGAATTTCAAATTTAATTTTATCATAATCGGACGTCTATATCATATAGCTGCCATAGGAACGATCGTAAAATTTGTGGAAAATAATATGAAAGAAATTGTAGCTTCGGTATTACTTAACATATAATACGCTTGGAAATAACATTTTTGAATTAGTTCTGAGTTTCGAATTTAATTTTATTAAAATCGGACAACTATATCATATAGCTGCCACAGGAACGATCGTAAAATTTGTGGAAAATAATATGAAACAAATTATAGCTTCGGTATTACTTAACATATAACCGCCTACGCTTGGAAATAAGATTTTTTTATAAGTTTTGAATTTCAAATTTAATTTTATCATAATCGGCCGACTATATCATATAGCTGCTATAGGAACGATCGAAAATTTGTGGAAAATAAAATGAAACAAATTATAGCTTTCCTATGCTTGGAAATAACATTTTTTTTTAGTTCTAATTACAAATTTAATTTTATCATAATCGGACGACTATATCATATAGCTGCCATTGGATCGATCGGAAAATTGGTGGGAAAATAATATGAAACATATTATAGCTTCGGTGTTTCTTAACATTTTTGAATTAGTTCTTAATTTCGAATTTAATTTTTTTGTTAAGATCTGACGACTATATCTTATAACTTCGGTGTTTTTTAACATATAACATCCTATTCTTGGAAATAACATTTTTGTATAAGTAGTTCTGAATTTAAATTTAAATTTTATCATAATCGGACGACTATATCATATAGCTGCCATTGGATCGATCGGAAAATTGATGAGAAGATAATATGAAACATATTATAGCTTCTGTGTTTCCTAACATATTCCTTCGCTTGGAAATAACATTTTTGAATTAGTTCTGAATTTCGAATTTAATTTTTTTGTTAAGATCTGACGATTATATTTTATAGCTGCCATAGGAACGATCGAAAAATTGGTGGAAAAATAATATGAAAAATATTATAGCCTCGGTGTTTTTTAACATATAACCTTCTATGCTTGGAAATAACATTTTTTTTATTAGCTCTGAATTTCGAATTTAATTTTATCATAATCGGACGACTATATCATATAGCTGCCATTGGATCGATCGGAAAATTGGTGGGAAAATAATATGAAAAATATTATAGCTTCGGTGTTTCTAAACATATAAACTCCTGTACTTGGAAATAACATTTTTGAATTAGTTCTGAATTTCGAATTTAATTTTATTAAAATCGGACGACTATATCATATGGCTGCCATTGGATCGATCGGAAAATTGGTGAAAAAATGATATGAAACAAGTTATAGCTTCGGTGTTTTTTAACATATAACCTCATACGCTTGGAAATAACTTTTTTGAATTAAATCTGAATTTCGAATTTAATTTGATCAAAATCGGACGACTATATCATATAGCTGCCATAGGAACGATCGGAAAATTGGCGGAAAAGTAATATGAAACAAATTATAGCTTCGGTGTTTTTTAACATACAACCTCCTACGCTTGGAAATAACATTTTTTTATTAGTTCTGAATTTCGAATTTATAGCTGCCATAGGTACGATCGGAAAATTGGTGGAAAAATAATATGAAACAAATTATAGCTACGGTTTTCTTTTTAACATAAAACCTCCTACGTATGAAACTAACATTTTTTTAATTAGTTCTGAATTTTGAATTTAATTTGATCAAAATCGGACGTCTATATCATATAGCTGCCATAGGAACGATCGGAAAATTGGTGGAAAAATAATATGAAACAAATTATAGCTTCGGTTTTCTTTTTAACATAAAACCTCTTACGCTTGGAAATAACATTTTTAAATTAAATCTGAATTTCAAATTTATTTTGATCAAAATCGGACGACTATATCATATAGCTACCATAGGAACGATCGGAAAATTGGTGGAAAAGTAATATGAAACATATTATAGCTTCGGTGTTTTTTAACATATAACCTCCTTCGCTTGGAAATAACATTTTTTAATCAGTTCTGAATTTCGAATTTAATTTGATCAAAATCGGACGACTATATCATATAGCTGCCATAGGAACGATCGGAAAATTGGTGAAAAAATGATATGAAACAAGTTATAGCTTCAGTGTCTTTTAACATATAACCTCCTACGCTTGGAAATAACTTTTTTGAATTAGTTCTAAATTTCGAATTTAATTTTATCAAAATCGGACGACTATATCATATAGCTGCCATAGGAACGATCGGAAAATTGGTGGAAAAGTAATATGAAACAAATTATAGCTTCGGTGTTTTTTAACATATAACTTCCTAGGCTTGGAAATAACATTTTTTAATCAATTCTGAATTTCCTATTTAATTTTATCAAAATCGGACGACTCTATCATATAGCTGCCATAGGAACGATCGGAAAACAAGGAAAAACGCTATAGTCGAGTACCTCGACTATCAGATACCCGTTACTCAGCTAAAGGGACTAAAGGGAAATGGAGATATGCAAGCAACTACAACGACTATATCATATAGCTGCCATAGGAACGATCGTAAAATTTGTGGAAAAGAATATGAAACAAATTGTAGCTTCGGTATTACTTAACATATAACCTCCTACGCTTGGAAATAAGATATTTTTTATTAGTTCTGAATTTCAAATTTAATTTTATCAAAATTAGACGACTATATCATATAGCTGCCATAGGAACGATCGGAAAATTGGTGGAAAAATAATATGAAACAAATTATAGCTTCGGTGTTTTTTAACATATAACCTCCTATGCTTGGAAATAACATTTTTGAATTAGTTCCTAATTTCGAATTTAATTTTTTTGTTAAGATCTGACGACTATATCTTATAGCTGCCATAGGAACGGAAAATTGGTGGAAAAATAATATGAAACAAATTATAGCTTCGGTGTTTTTTAACATGCGCTTGGAAATAACATTTTTTTTATTGGTTCTGAATTTCAAATTTAATTTTATCATAATCGGCCGACTATATCATATAGCTGCTATAGGAACGATCGAAAATTTGTGGAAAATAAAATGAAACAAATTATATCTTTCCTATGCTTGGAAATAACATTTTTTTTAGTTCTTAATTACAAATTTAATTTTATCATAATCGGACGACTATATCATATAGCTGCCATTGGATCGATCGGAAAATTGGTGGGAAAATAATATGAAAAATATTATAGCTTCGGTGTTTCTGAACATATAACCTCCTGTACTTGGAAATAACGTTTTTGAATTAGTTCTGAATTTCGAATTTAATTTTATTAAAATCGGACGACTATATCATATGGCTGCCATTGGATCGATCGGAAAATTGGTGAAAATATGATATGAAAAAAGTTATAGCTTCGGTGTTTTTTAACATATAACCTCATACGCTTGGAAATAACATTTTTGAATTAAATCTGAATTTCGAATTTAATTTGATCAAAATCGGACGACTATATCATATAGCTGCCATAGGAACGATCGGAAAATTGGTGGAAAAGTAATATGAAACAAATTATAGCTTCGGTGTTTTTTAACATATAACCTCCTACGCTTGGAAATAACATTTTTTTATTAGTTCTGAATTTCGAATTTATAGCTGCCATAGGTACGATCGGAAAATTGGTGGAAAAATAATATGAAACAAATTATAGCTTCGGTTTTCTTTTTAACATAAAACCTCCTACGTATGAAACTAACATTTTTTTAATTAGTTCTGAATTTTGAATTTAATTTGATCAAAATAGGACGTCTATATCATATAGCTGCCATAGGAACGATCGGAAAATTGGTGAAAATATGATATGAAAAAAGTTATAGCTTCGGTGTTTTTTAACATATAACCTCATACGCTTGGAAATAACATTTTTGAATTAAATCTGAATTTCGAATTTAATTTGATCAAAATCGGACGACTATATCATATAGCTGCCATAGGAACGATCGGAAAATTGGTGGAAAAGTAATATGAAACAAATTATAGCTTCGGTGTTTTTTAACATATAACCTCCTACGCTTGGAAATAACATTTTTTAATCAATTCTGAATTTCCTATTTAATTTTATTAAAATCGGACGACTCTATCATATAGCTGCCATAGGAACGATCGGAAAATTAGTGCAAAAATAATATGAAACAAATTATAGCTTCGATGTTTTTTTGACATAAAAACCTCCTACGCTTGAAAATAAAATTTTTTTATAAGTTCTGAATTTCAAATTTAATTTTATCATAATCGGACGTCTATATCATATAGCTGCCATAGGAACGATCGTAAAATTTGTGGAAAATAATATGAAACAAATTGTAGCTTCGGTATTACTTAACATATAATCTCCTACGCTTGGAAATAACATTTTTGAATTAGTTCTGAGTTTCGAATTTAATTTTATTAAAATCGGGCAACTATATCATATAGCTGCCACAGGAACGATCGTAAAATTTGTGGAAAATAATATGAAACAAATTATAGCTTCGGTACTACTTAACATATAACCGCCTACGCTTGGAAATAAGATTTTTTTTATAAGTTCTGAATTTCAAATTTAATTTTATCAAAATCAGACGACTATATCATATATCTGCCATAGTAACGATCGGAAAATTGGTGGAAAAATAATATGAAACAAACTATAGCTTCGGTGTTTTTTAACATATAACCTCCTATGCTTGGAAATAACATTTTTGAATTAGTTCTTAATTTCGAATATAATTTTTTTGTTAAGATCTGACGACTATATCTTATAGCTGCCATAGGAACGGAAAATTGGTGGAAAAATAATATGAAACAAATTATAGCTTCGGTGTTTTTTAACATGCGCTTGGAAATAACATTTTTTTTATTGGTTCTGAATTTCAAATTTAATTTTATCATAATCGGCCGACTATATCATATAGCTGCTATAGGAACGATCGAAAATTTGTGGAAAATAAAATGAAACAAATTATAGCTTTCCTATGCTTGGAAATAACATTTTTTTTTAGTTTTAAATTACAAATTTAATTTTATCATAATCGGACGACTATATCATATAGCTGCCATTGGATCGATCGGAAAATTGGTGGGAAAATAATATGAAACATATTATAGCTTCGGTGTTTCTTAACATTTTTGAATTAGTTCTTAATTTCGAATTTAATTTTTTTGTTAAGATCTGACGACTATATCTTATAACTTCGGTGTTTTTTAACATATAACATCCTATGCTTGGAAATAACATTTTTGTATAAGTTCTGAATTTAAATTTAAATTTTATCATAATCGGACGACTATATCATATAGCTGCCATTGGATCGATCGGAAAATTGATGAGAAGATAATATGAAACATATTATAGCTTCTGTGTTTCCTAACATATTCCTTCGCTTGGAAATAACATTTTTGAATTAGTTCTGAATTTCGAATTTAATTTTTTTGTTAAGATCTGACGATTACTTATCAAAATTAGACGACTATATCATATAGCTGCCATAGGAACGATCGGAAAATTGGTGGAAAAATAATATAAAACAAATTATAGCTTCGGTGTTTTTTAACATATAACCTCCTATGCTTGGAAATAACATTTTTGAATTAGTTCCTAATTTCGAATTTAATTTTTTTGTTAAGATCTGACGACTATATCTTATAGCTGCCATAGGAACGGAAAATTGGTGGAAAAATAATATGAAACAAATTATAGCTTCGGTGTTTTTTAACATGCGCTTGGAAATAACATTTTTTTTATTGGTTCTGAATTTCAAATTTAATTTTATCATAATCGGCCGACTATATCATATAGCTGCTATAGGAACGATCGAAAATTTGTGGAAAATAAAATGAAACAAATTATATCTTTCCTATGCTTGGAAATAACATTTTTTTTAGTTCTTAATTACAAATTTAATTTTATCATAATCGGACGACTATATCATATAGCTGCCATTGGATCGATCGGAAAATTGGTGGGAAAATAATATGAAAAATATTATAGCTTCGGTGTTTCTGAACATATAACCTCCTGTACTTGGAAATAACGTTTTTGAATTAGTTCTGAATTTCGAATTTAATTTTATTAAAATCGGACGACTATATCATATGGCTGCCATTGGATCGATCGGAAAATTGGTGAAAAAATGATATGAAAAAAGTTATAGCTTCGGTGTTTTTTAACATATAACCTCATACGCTTGGAAATAACATTTTTGAATTAAATCTGAATTTCGAATTTAATTTGATCAAAATCGGACGACTATATCATATAGCTGCCATAGGAACGATCGGAAAATTGGTGGAAAAGTAATATGAAACAAATTATAGCTTCGGTGTTTTTTAACATATAACCTCCTACGCTTGGAAATAACATTTTTTTATTAGTTCTGAATTTCGAATTTATAGCTGCCATAGGTACGATCGGAAAATTGGTGGAAAAATAATATGAAACAAATTATAGCTTCGGTTTTCTTTTTAACATAAAACCTCCTACGTATGAAACTAACATTTTTTTAATTAGTTCTGAATTTTGAATTTAATTTGATCAAAATAGGACGTCTATATCATATAGCTGCCATAGGAACGATCGGAAAATTGGTGAAAAAATGATATGAAACAAGTTAAAGCTTCGGTGTTTTTTAACATATAACCTCATACGCTTGGAAATAACATTTTTGTATTAAAATTGAATTTCGAATTTAATTTGATCAAAATCGGACGACTATATCATATAGCTGCCATAGGAACGATCGGAAAATTGGTGGAAAAGTAATATGAAACAAATTATAGCTTCGGTGTTTTTTAACATATAACCTCCTACGCTTGGAAATAACATTTTTTAATCAATTCTGAATTTCCTATTTAATTTTATCAAAATCGGACGACTCTATCATATAGCTGCCATAGGAACGATCGGAAAATTAGTGCAAAAATAATATGAAACAAATTATAGCTTCGATGTTTTTTTGACATAAAAACCTCCTACGCTTGAAAATAAAATTTTTTTATAAGTTCTGAATTTCAAATTTAATTTTATCATAATCGGACGTCTATATCATATAGCTGCCATAGGAACGATCGTAAAATTTGTGGAAAATAATATGAAACAAATTGTAGCTTCGGTATTACTTAACATATAATCTCCTACGCTTGGAAATAACATTTTTAAATTAGTTCTGAGTTTCGAATTTAATTTTATTAAAATCGGGCAACTATATCATATAGCTGCCACAGGAACGATCGTAAAATTTGTGGAAAATAATATGAAACAAATTATAGCTTCGGTACTACTTAACATATAACCGCCTACGCTTGGAAATAAGATTTTTTTTATAAGTTCTGAATTTCAAATTTAATTTTATCAAAATCAGACGACTATATCATATAGCTGCCATAGTAACGATCGGAAAATTGGTGGAAAAATAATATGAAACAAATTATAGCTTCGGTGTTTTTTAACATATAACCTCCTATGCTTGGAAATAACATTTTTGAATTAGTTCTTAATTTCGAATATAATTTTTTTGTTAAGATCTGACGACTATATCTTATAGCTGCCATAGGAACGGAAAATTGGTGGAAAAATAATATGAAACAAATTATAGCTTCGGTGTTTTTTAACATGCGCTTGGAAATAACATTTTTTTTATTGGTTCTGAATTTCAAATTTAATTTTATCATAATCGGCCGACTATATCATATAGCTGCTATAGGAACGATCGAAAATTTGTGGAAAATAAAATGAAACAAATTATAGCTTTCCTATGCTTGGAAATAACATTTTTTTTTAGTTTTAAATTACAAATTTAATTTTATCATAATCGGACGACTATATCATATAGCTGCCATTGGATCGATCGGAAAATTGGTGGGAAAATAATATGAAACATATTAAAGCTTCGGTGTTTCTTAACATTTTTGAATTAGTTCTTAATTTCGAATTTAATTTTTTTGTTAAGATCTGACGACTATATCTTATAACTTCGGTGTTTTTTAACATATAACATCCTATGCTTGGAAATAACATTTTTGTATAAGTTCTGAATTTAAATTTAAATTTTATCATAATCGGACGACTATATCATATAGCTGCCATTGGATCGATCGCAAAATTGATGAGAAGATAATATGAAACATATTATAGCTTCTGTGTTTCCTAACATATTCCTTCGCTTGGAAATAACATTTTTGAATTAGTTCTGAATTTCGAATTTAATTTTATTAAAATCGGACGACTATATCATATGGCTGCCATTGGATCGATCGGAAAATTGGTGAAAAAATGATATGAAACAAGTTATAGCTTCGGTGTTTTTTAACATATAACCTCATACGCTTGGAAATAACTTTTTGAATTAAATCTGAATTTCGAATTTAATTTGATCAAAATCGGACGACTATATCATATAGCTGCCATAGGAACGATCGGAAAATTGGCGGAAAAGTAATATGAAACAAATTATAGCTTCGGTGTTTTTTAACATACAACCTCCTACGCTTGGAAATAACATTTTTTTATTAGTTCTGAATTTCGAATTTATAGCTGCCATAGGTACGATCGGAAAATTGGTGGAAAAATAATATGAAACAAATTATAGCTTCGGTTTTCTTTTTAACATAAAACCTCCTACGTATGAAACTAACATTTTTTTAATTAGTTCTGAATTTTGAATTTAATTTGATCAAAATCGGACGTCTATATCATATAGCTGCCATAGGAACGATCGGAAAATGGGTGAAAAAATGATATGAAACAAGTTATAGTTTCGGTGCTTTTTAACATATAACCTCATACTCTTGGAAATAACATTTTTGAATTAAATCTGAATTTCGAAATAAATTTGATCAAAATCGGACGACTATATCATATAGCTGCCATAGGAACGATAGGAAAATTGGTGGAAAAGTAATATGAAACAAATTATAGCTTCGGTGTTTTTTAACATATAACCTCCTAGGCTTGGAAATAACATTTTTTAATCAGTTCCGAATTTCAAATTTAATTTGATCAAAATCGGACGACTATATCATATAGATGCCATAGGAACGATCGGAAAATTGGTGGAAAAGTAATATGAAACAAATTATAGCTTCGGTGTTTTTTAACATATAACCTCTTACGCTTGGAAATAACATTTTTAAATTAAATCTGAATTTCAAATTTATTTTGATTAAAATCGGACGACTATATCATATAGCTACCATAGGAACGATCGGAAAATTGGTGGAAAAGTAATATGAAACATATTATAGCTTCGGTGTTTTTTAACATATAACCTCCTATGCTTGGAAATAACATTTTTGAATTAGTTCCTAATTTCGAATTTAATTTTTTTGTTAAGATCTGACGACTATATCTTATAGCTGCCATAGGAACGGAAAATTGGTGGAAAAATAATATGAAACAAATTATAGCTTCGGTGTTTTTTAACATGCGCTTGGAAATAACATTTTTTTTATTGGTTCTGAATTTCAAATTTAATTTTATCATAATCGGCCGACTATATCATATAGCTGCTATAGGAACGATCGAAAATTTGTGGAAAATAAAATGAAACAAATTATATCTTTCCTATGCTTGGAAATAACATTTTTTTTAGTTCTTAATTACAAATTTAATTTTATCATAATCGGACGACTATATCATATAGCTGCCATTGGATCGATCGGAAAATTGGTGGGAAAATAATATGAAAAATATTATAGCTTCGGTGTTTCTGAACATATAACCTCCTGTACTTGGAAATAACGTTTTTGAATTAGTTCTGAATTTCGAATTTAATTTTATTAAAATCGGACGACTATATCATATGGCTGCCATTGGATCGATCGGAAAATTGGTGAAAAAATGATATGAAACAAGTTAAAGCTTCGGTGTTTTTTAACATATAACCTCATACGCTTGGAAATAACATTTTTGAATTAAAATTGAATTTCGAATTTAATTTGATCAAAATCGGACGACTATATCATATAGCTGCCATAGGAACGATCGGAAAATTGGTGGAAAAGTAATATGAAACAAATTATAGCTTCGGTGTTTTTTAACATATAACCTCCTACGCTTGGAAATAACATTTTTTTATTAGTTCTGAATTTCGAATTTATAGCTGCCATAGGTACGATCGGAAAATTGGTGGAAAAATAATATGAAACAAATTATAGCTTCGGTTTTCTTTTTAACATAAAACCTCCTACGTATGAAACTAACATTTTTTTAATTAGTTCTGAATTTTGAATTTAATTTGATCAAAATAGGACGTCTATATCATATAGCTGCCATAGGAACGATCGGAAAATTGGTGAAAAAATGATATGAAACAAGTTAAAGCTTCGGTGTTTTTTAACATATAACCTCATACGCTTGGAAATAACATTTTTGAATTAAAATTGAATTTCGAATTTAATTTGATCAAAATCGGACGACTATATCATATAGCTGCCATAGGAACGATCGGAAAATTGGTGGAAAAGTAATATGAAACAAATTATAGCTTCGGTGTTTTTTAACATATAACCTCCTACGCTTGGAAATAACATTTTTTAATCAATTCTGAATTTCCTATTTAATTTTATCAAAATCGGACGACTCTATCATATAGCTGCCATAGGAACGATCGGAAAATTAGTGCAAAAATAATATGAAACAAATTATAGCTTCGATGTTTTTTTGACATAAAACCTCCTACGCTTGAAAATAAAATTTTTTTATAAGTTCTGAATTTCAAATTTAATTTTATCATAATCGGACGTCTATATCATATAGCTGCCATAGGAACGATCGTAAAATTTGTGGAAAATAATATGAAACAAATTGTAGCTTCGGTATTACTTAACATATAATCTCCTACGCTTGGAAATAACATTTTTGAATTAGTTCTGAGTTTCGAATTTAATTTTATTAAAATCGGGCAACTATATCATATAGCTGCCACAGGAACGATCGTAAAATTTGTGGAAAATAATATGAAACAAATTATAGCTTCGGTACTACTTAACATATAACCGCCTACGCTTGGAAATAAGATTTTTTTTATAAGTTCTGAATTTCAAATTTAATTTTATCAAAATCAGACGACTATATCATATAGCTGCCATAGTAACGATCGGAAAATTGGTGGAAAAATAATATGAAACAAATTATAGCTTCGGTGTTTTTTAACATATAACCTCCTATGCTTGGAAATAACATTTTTGAATTAGTTCTTAATTTCGAATATAATTATACCCGTTACTCGTAGAGTAAAGGGGTATACTAGATTCGTCGGAAAGTATGTAACAGGCAGAAGGAAGCGTTTCCGACCCCATAAAGTATATATATTCTTGATCAGGATCACTAGCCGAGTCGATCTAGCCATGTCCGTCTGTCCGTCTGTCCGTCTGTCCGTCTGTCCGTCTGTCCGTCTGTCCGTCTGTCCGTCTGTCTGTCCGGATGAACGCTGAGATCTTGGAAACTATGAGAGCTAGGCTATTGAGATTTGGCGTGCAGATTCCTGAGCTTCTTACGCAGCGCAAGTTTGTTTCAGTAGAGTGCCACGCCCACTTTTACGCCCACAAACCGCCCAAAACTGTTGCTCCTACAGTTTCGATGCT
The DNA here is from genome assembly GCF_014743375.2 of Drosophila subpulchrella. Classification (NCBI taxonomy): domain Eukaryota; kingdom Metazoa; phylum Arthropoda; class Insecta; order Diptera; family Drosophilidae; genus Drosophila; species Drosophila subpulchrella. The sequence continues at coordinate 285,756 of NW_023665724.1, read as the reverse complement.
AGAATAAAAATTTTAACTGAAATGTATTGTTCTCATCAATACCTATCGATTGACTTAAAAAAAAGTTTGCCACGCCCACTTTATCGCCCACAAACCGCCCCCAAACTTCAAAAAATCGTAAATATGAACGTGGATATCTCGGAAACTATCAAAGATATAGAATCAGGATTTCAGATTTAGATTCCGAACCTTTGTACGCAGCGCAATTTTGATACGCGAGTATGCCACGCCCACTCTAACGCCCACAAACCGCCCAAGCCTGTGGCGCCCACAATTTTCATGCTAGATACAAAATTTTAACTGAACTGTATCGGTCTCGTCAATACCTATCGATTGACCAAAAAAAAAATTTTCCACGCCCACCCTAACGCCCATAACGCTTAAATCTGTCTACCGCCGGTAGGTGGCGCATTTCAGTCTTGCTTTGCTGCTTGCTTATTTCCATTTCCCTTTGGTCCCTTTAGCTGAGTAACGGGTATCTGATAGTCGAGGCACTCGACTATAGCGTTCTTTCTTGTTTTTTTTTGTTAAGATCTGACGACTATATCTTATAGCTGCCATAGGAACGGAAAATTGGTGGAAAAATAATATGAAACAAATTATAGCTTCGGTGTTTCTTAACATATTCCTTCGCTTGGAAATAACATTTTTTATTAGTTCTGAATTTTGAATTTAATTTTATCAAAATCGGACGACTATATCAAATAGCTGCCATAGGAACCATCGTAAAATTGGTGGAAAAATAATATGAAAAATATTATAGCCTCGGTGTTTCTGAACATATAACCTCCTGTACTTGGAAATAACATTTTTGAATTAGTTCTGAATTTCGAATTTAATTTTATCATAATCGGCCGACTATATCATATAGCTGCCATAGGAACCATCGGAAAATTGGCGGAAAAATAATATGAAACAAATTATAGCTTCGGTGTTTTTTAACATGCGCTTGGAAATAACATTTTTTTATTGGTTCTGAATTTCAAATTTAATTTTATCATAATCGGCCGACTATATCATATAGCTGCTATAGGAACGATCGAAAATTTGTGGAAAATAAAATGAAACAAATTATAGCTTTCCTATGCTTGGAAATAACATTTTTTTTTAGTTTTAAATTACAAATTTAATTTTATCATAATCGGACGACTATATCATATAGCTGCCATTGGATCGATCGGAAAATTGGTGGGAAAATAATATGAAACATATTATAGCTTCGGTGTTTCTTAACATTTTTGAATTAGTTCTTAATTTCGAATTTAATTTTTTTGTTAAGATCTGACGACTATATCTTATAACTTCGGTGTTTTTTAACATATAACATCCTATGCTTGGAAATAACATTTTTGTATAAGTTCTGAATTTAAATTTAAATTTTATCATAATCGGACGACTATATCATATAGCTGCCATTGGATCGATCGGAAAATTGATGAGAAGATAATATGAAACATATTATAGCTTCTGTGTTTCCTAACATATTCCTTCGCTTGGAAATAACATTTTTGAATTAGTTCTGAATTTCGAATTTAATTTTTTTTGTTAAGATCTGACGATTATATTTTATAGCTGCCATAGGAACGATCGAAAAATTGGTGGAAAAATAATATGAAAAATATTATAGCCTCGGTGTTTTTTAACATATAACCTTCTATGCTTGGAAATAACATTTTTTTTATTAGATCTGAATTTCGAATTTAATTTTATCATAATTGGACGACTATATCATATAGCTGCCATTGGATCGATCGGAAAATTGGTGGGAAAATAATATGAAAAATATTATAGCTTCGGTGTTTCTGAACATATAAACTCCTGTACTTGGAAATAACATTTTTGATTTAGTTCTGAATTTCGAATTTAATTTTATTAAAATCGGACGACTATATCATATGGCTGCCATTGGATCGATCGGAAAATTGGTGAAAAAATGATATGAAACAAGTTATAGCTTCGGTGTTTTTTAACATATAACCTCATACGCTTGGAAATAACTTTTTGAATTAAATCTTAATTTCGAATTTAATTTGATCAAAATCGGACGACTATATCATATAGCTGCCATAGGAACGATCGGAAAATTGGCGGAAAAGTAATATGAAACAAATTATAGCTTCGGTGTTTTTTAACATACAACCTCCTACGCTTGGAAATAACATTTTTTTATTAGTTCTGAACTTCGAATTTATAGCTGCCATAGGTACGATCGGAAAATTGGTGGAAAAATAATATGAAACATGTAAGGAGTTGAATAACTCCCCACAAATAGAAGCAGCAGCAGATGGCCGGCCGCTTACCAGATATGCGGCGAATTCGCGTAGTAACGGCGCGGCGAGGAGATCGAGAGAGTTTGGAGACCAGCGAAGGAGAGCGAGAGAGTTTGGAGACCAGCGAAGGAGAGCGAGAGAGTTTGGAGACCAGCGAAGGAGAGCGAGAGAGTTTGGAGACCAACGAAGGAGAGCGAGAGAGATTGGAGACCAAGGATGGAGATCAAGAGAGAATGGAGACTTCGCGGGCAGAGCAAGAGTGCCGTGTGCAAAAGCGGATAACGGAACTGCACCGGACTTTGGACTCTCCCGTGAACTTTGGACCGGGAGAAGAAGTGCCACATCTCGGCAGTGGAGTGGCACACAGGCGTGCCACAAACATCATGTGAATCAGCGGGACGGCAGCAGTGGGCGGAACATCGATTGGAGCGGTACGTGAAGGACAAGTGGGTCAACCAGGAGGCGCGGACTTTGGACCCGGAGTGGAGAGATCCAGCGTGCCGTGCGCAAAAGGGGAATAACGGTTCCCGGAAGCCCTATATAAGGCCACAGAGCGCTGGCAGCTGGATCAGTCGATCACGAAGAGTCAAGCCTTCAAGATCAGTCGATCACGAAGAGTCAAGCCTTCAAGATCAGTCAAAGTACCAAGTGAACAATCAGTCAAGCAAGTAATCTACGAGGGAGCTACAACCAAGCGAGTCGTCGGAAGCAGCGCCGTGGGAAGCACACAAGGAGCAAGATCGCCACGTCGAGACGTTCGGGATTGGGACATCAGGAATCTCCGAATTGAGACACAAGTGGCTGAGTTCCGGAAGGCAACACACGGCTAAGTCAAGGCGTTCGTTTTCCAACTTTGTCGCGACCACACCCTGGCGAGTCGCCCGGCGGGTCCGTCAGAGACAAGCGGAAGAGTCCTACGACGAGGAACCGTCAGTTTGGGGAGGAAAGTTTTCTGAGACCCAGCGTACCTTGCCCGACCAAGCAGGACCTGGCGTGACGGACGAGCGGTAGATCGATTTGCGGTTTCAAGAGGCGAGCGCCTGGAGAGCCCTGCGATTACCGGCGAAGTTCCCGAACAGAAACCGCTCAACTCCCCGAGTGCCAGAACGACAAGCTACTGGTCAGGAGACAACGCAGAAGACATCGGCAGCGACGCCAGCAGACATCTCCGGCAGCCACGTTACCATCGCCGCGCGGAGCTCATTGGGGAGCGCAGGCGCGTCACGGACGTTAAGCAGTAGGGTGAAGTCGGGTGGAACGTTCGTCTGCGCTAGGCGTAAAGCGAAGTGAACTGCTAGGCAGCCTCCTGGCGACAGCCTGGACTGTCAGCGCGATCTGAGCAAGAACCTAGCGGGACCGTCCGGGACAGAGCAAGGGACAGGTATTGCCTCGAAAGGCGTCGGCCTGGAGAGCAAGGCTTGTTCAACCTAGTCTGAGAACGGTGACGCTTCCCTAAGCCCACAAGGCCGAACTCTCTGCGAGTCTAAGGCGCAACAAGCGACCCCGAGGCAGCGCGTCGGCGAGTGAGCAGAGGCGGCCACTACGAGCGTCCCGAGACCCAGGAGCCAAGCGGAAGCCGAGTCATCGCATCGACAAGCCGGAAGGAGGAGCACCAGCAGCCGGCGGAGCCAGAGCAAGGAGATACAGGAGCCAGCATAGCCACACACCCGCTGTACCAATACCACGAGAATAAATCCCACTGTTGCCATTTGAACCCATTGTTTTCTCACTGATCTACGGGGCAGTCACGTCATATAAATTTGGTGGGACGAACACACAATCTTCTGAGCTAGCCGCACGAATCTCGTAGCGAGCAGACATACAATATCAGTTCGTTACATCTGGCGCCCAACGTGATTGTCCCAACAGTGAGAACAGCACAGTAAAAATGGGAAAGAAGTGGATTTACCGCCTCAAGAAGGAAGACTTCGCCCATGTCGCACAGAGGCTCAATGTCGCCCTGGAGGGCAGGCTAGACGACATGAGGAAGGCACTATCGGAATACTACTCCGAAACAGAGAATGATCCACAACTCGCCGACATCTGGGCCGAGCTGGAGGCAACATACTACGACAGAGCCGGCCCAAGCATTACGCTAACGAACGCTGAAGGGGACAACCTGGTGGCAAGCCTGAGCATTGACAACATGCAAAAAGAGGCCCACAGGAGAGAATCAAGCCAAGAAAAGAAAGCAGCAGCGCTAACCCCGAGACCAAGCCAGTCGGACTATGCAAAGGTCGCTAAACAGGTCCGTGAATGGTCGTTCAGGTTCGACGGGGCGGAAAAACCATTCGAGTTCCTGGAGCAAGTAGAATGGTCCGCCAACACGTACGGTTTGGAGCTCGATATGATCCCTCGAGCGATGCCAGAGTTGCTAAAAGGAAGGGCTTTGAAATGGTTCATCGCCAACAATAAGCAGTGGAGAACTTGGGCAGAGTTCATTGAAAGTTTCCACACATATTTCCTGCCAAGAGATTTCTTCACCAGGCTGGCGGACCAGGTCCGGCAAAGGAAGCAGGGCTTCAGCGAGTCGTTCAAGGACTACATGATCGACATGCAGACGATGGTGAGGCCACTTAATTACTCCGCTAAAGAGACCCTAAGGATCATCAAGGAAAACTGCACCCCTAGTCTAAGGATCTTCCTAAGGGCATACAAAGTGTCGGACCTGGACACGCTGATGATACTAGCAGACGAGTACGAAGAACTTGAAAAGGAACGGGAAGTTTTCGCACAGGAGAACAAGTTCTCAAGGACCAAGTCGGCGTCACCAACACAGGTGACATGCAGAAGATGCGAGGAGACAGATAACCAGGACATACGAGGAAGCGACCAATGGTCACCACCACACCAAGCCAGACGACAGCAGGCAACAGACGCACCACGCGGAGGTCATGGCACACCACCCCCACAGCAACAGAGACATCCAAACAACACCTTGTGGAGGCCGCCAAGCAACACACAGAGGCCACAAGATGCCACCCATATCACAGACCCGCAGGAGGCCTGTCGGAAATGCGGTGGGAACGGACACTGGGCTAGAGGATGTCGTAACCAGCGGCTGCTGTTTTGCTGGATATGCGGCAAGGTGGGTGTTAGGAGCGTTGATTGCTGCCAACGATCGGGAAATGGCCAGCGATCTCAGCCGCAGAGAGGCGAGCGGGGATCGCACAATGCCACCTCTCCAAACTAACGGGCGAGCTAATCGAGGAGGAGCAGCAGTTGTCCGCAGCTGTGATGATTGGTGGGAAATGCTACAAAGCCACAATCGACACCGGAGCAACGGCAAGCTTCGTTAGCGAAGAATTGGCGGACAATATTGCTGCTCTAGGAAAGATTACCAGGACGAGACGGCAAGTTAGGTTGGCAGATGGAAGGTGCGGCGGAATTAATGCGCAGCTCGAGGTGGAGGTCAAATTCGGCAACAAACAAGTGACCATGAGCCTGTTGATTTTACCCGGGGTAGTGGATCCATTAGTGTTGGGATGGAACTTCCTGAAACAAGTCGGAACCGAGATAAGGTGTGCTGGACACGAAGTAATAATACCAGCCAGGAACCGACACAATGGATGGCTCGAGGAGAAGCTATCAGTAGCAGTCGTTCAACAAGTAAACGAGTTGGACGATACTACAGCGTTCCTTGAAACAGAGCTGGCAGACTTCAGCACAATGTCGGGAACATCGAATATGGCAGAACACCAGATCAAAATGAAGGACGACAAGCCAATCAAGCAGAGATACTACCCAAAGAACCCAAAAATTCAAGGGGAAATCAACACAAAGGTGGACGAGCTTCTCCAAATGGGGTTCATAGAGCATTCAAAGAGCCCATACAGCTCCCCCATCGTGATGGTGAAAAAGAAGACAGGCAAGTGGAGACTGTGTGTCGACTTCAGGCAGATCAACGCGAAGTCAGTGAAGGATGCCTACCCAATGCCCCGCATAAACTACATCCTAGATCAACTAAGAGAAGCGCGGTACATCAGCAGTTTGGACCTGAAGGATGGATACTGGCAGATCCCACTGGAAGAAAGTAGCAGGCAATATACAGCATTTACGGTACCAGGCAAAGGTCTGTTTCAGTGGAGGGTAATGCCGTTCGGACTTCACTCGGCGTCGGCAACGTTTCAGCGAGTCTTGGACCAAGTAATTGGCCCCGAGATGTCACCTCACGCATTCGCGTACCAGGATGACATAATAGTGATCGGTCGCACGCTAGAAGAACACAAAAGAAACCTGAGGGAAGTGTTCCGGCGTCTAAAGGAGGCAAATCTGAGGCTGAATCCAGAAAAATGCCAATTCTTCAAAAAGGAGCTGCTGTATCTGGGACATCGAGTGACTAGCGAGGGAATAGGAACAGATCCAGGAAAAGTAGCCGCCATCGCCGAACTAGAACCGCCATCGACTGTCAAAGAGCTCCGGCAATACCTAGGAGTAGCGTCGTGGTACCGCCGGTTTGTACCAGATTTTTCCAGAATCGTCAAACCCCTGAACGACCTGCTGCGCAAAGGCAGTAAGTGGGAGTGGACACCAGAGCACCAGATGGCGTTTGAGGAGGTTAAGGCAAGACTCGTGGCAGATCCAGTGCTAGCATGCCCGGACTTCAGTAGAACTTTCATCCTGCAAACAGACGCCAGCGACTACGGCATCGGAGCGATACTGACCCAGGACACCGAAAAGGGCGAAAGAGTAATCTCCTACTCGAGCCGAACACTGAACGGCGCGGAAAAGAACTACTCGACAACGGAGAAGGAGTGCTTGGCGATCGTCTGGGCGATCCGGAAGCTCAGGCCATATCTGGAAGGTTACCACTTTAAGGTAGTAACCGACCACATGGCCCTGAAGTGGCTCAACAGCATCGAAAGCCCTTCAGGAAGGATCGCCAGATGGGCCCTGGAGCTACAACAGTACGACTTTGAGATAGCGTACAGAAAGGGCCAGCTAAACGTGGTGGCCGACGCATTATCAAGACAACCACTACCAGAGACGCTACGAGGAGTAAAAGAGGCATCGGCAACAATAACCTCAGGAGAGTGCAGCTGGATCAAGGACATGGGCGAAAAGATAAGGACCCAACCGCAGAAATACCCGGACTATGTTATGGATGGTGAGACACTGTACAGAAACATACCTCACCGAGCAGGCAGTGAAGACGTCGCGTCATGGAAGTTGTGCGTCCCGAAGTCGCTACGAGAAACAGTGTTGAGGGAAAACCACGACGCACCGTCCGCGGGACACGTAGGAAGCCGAAGGACAATCGCACGGTTGGCAGCCCGATACTACTGGCCAGGCATGCATAGAGACGCCCGAGCCCACGTACGAAAATGCGAGATTTGCATGCGGTTTAAGCCCAATCAGAGGCAGGCGGCCGGGAAGATGTTGACCCAAGTGCCGGAGGAACCATGGGCCACGGTATGTGCAGACTTCGTTGGACCCCTACCAAGATCTAAACACGGGAACCAAATGCTGCTGGTCATGATAGACAGGTTTTCGAAATGGACGGAACTGGTGCCCCTACGCAGTGCGACAGCAGAGTCGCTCAAGAAGGCGTTTAGGGAACGCATAATAGCAAGGTACGGGGTCCCGAAGGTGGTCATAACGGACAATGGAGTACAGTTTGCAAGCCGCATATTTAAAAATTTCCTGGCTGAGATGGGTATCAGACAACAGTTCACCGCACCATACACACCACAAGAAAATCCGACCGAACGAGCGAACAGAACGGTCAAGACCATGATTGCGCAATTCGCAGGGCTGGACCAGAGAAATTGGGACGAGAAGTGGCCGGAGATCATGCTAGCAGTGAACACGAGCACATCGGAATCCACCGGCCATACACCGGCGTTTCTTACCCAGGGCAGGGAACCACGTCTACCCAGCAGCCTATACGATAAGGAAACCCTAGGCACTGGACGAGCTACGGAGACCCCTAAGGAAAATGCCAACAAACTGAGGGAGGTATTCGAGATCGTACGGCGAAATATGGAAAAGGCGTCCCAGGACCAAGCCAGACACTATAATCTGAGAAGAAGGCAATGGTCACCAGCGGTGGGCGACATAGTGTGGGCCAAGGAACATCACCTGTCCAAAGCGGCTGAAGGATTCGCTGCAAAACTAGCCCCGAGGTACGATGGCCCTTACCAGGTGGTGGATTTCGTCTCTCCAGTGATCTGTAAAATTCGCCACACACAGTCAAAGAAAGAAAGGACAGTTCACGTTGGCGAGCTCAAGCAACAACAAAACGAGCAGACAGCAGAAACGTCAGGTACTAGGCGACAGGATTAGGCGTCAGGCCGAAGCGAGAGTCATCAATACGCCACACGGAAAGGGCAATCAGCATAGCACAAGGACATGGATTAGGATTTCACGTTGATCCAGACTGCGAGGCTACAGGATTATGCGTCAGGCCTAAGCGAGAGTCATCCACAAGCCACGCAGAAAGATCAACCATAAGGATAGATCACAAGGACATGGATAAGGAATTCACATTGATCCAGTCTGCGAGGCCACAGGATTATGCGTCAGGCCTAAGCGAGAGTCATCCACACGCCACGCAGAAAGGACAATTACAAGGATAGGTCACAAGACCGTGGATAAGGATGGATGGTGATCCCGACCGCAAGGCAACAGGATTTAGCGTCGGGCAGTTGCCAGAGTCATCCGAGATTACGCCAGGCGGAAAGGACACTTACGAGGACGACACAAAGACACGAGTAACGATAAGGGATCCACCCGCAAGGCAACAGGTTTAAGCGTCGGGCGCGAGCCAGAGTCAACCGATTACGCGACGTAGAAGAGAGTATGCGCGGAGGGAGACAAGCAAAACAAGGCGAGCAGTCCAGACATACACCGTAGCATCCGGAGATTCTATACGGAGCACCGGACGAGCTCGTCAAGTTGTTACCCGAGGAAAGGGGGAGGACGGTGCAGAATCAGATCTACACCGTATCCAGTTGGTCACAAGAGATAGGAACACGCATCGCACCAACAGTTAACAGAAAAAAAAAACACACGAACAAACCCTGAAAGGAAAGAAAAGTAAATGCCGGTTCAACCAAATGTGCAACTCACCACGGGCAGAAAAGCTCTGCTGCAAACGAAGCCCAAACGTTATTCAAGGCCGCTGGGGCCATTGTACTGGAGGTTGAGGGCAACGAACGGCATAGGCTGGAAGGAGCTGAGAAGAGCAAATGGAAAAGACAGAATCAGCCAGAAGCTGTGCGGGCAGATCAAAAGTTGCAAAATCACCACGAGCCAGGGAAGGGGGCGCCTCGATAGGCGGTCGATTGGCATTAGATGGAAGTGCGATCGATGGGTACACGTCAAATGGTAATATCGGCCCAAGGTGGAAATATCGCAACGAGCAGGTGGCAACGCCGCACCGTCGATATCGATAACGAACATCGATCACGCACGAATGGTGTGACCAGGCGGAGGAAGCGAATAAAAGGAGTAGAACGCAGCAATGAGCAGCGAGCTGGGGATCGATAGCACACGAGTATCGATGTCCCAGTGGGAACACAGGAAATATCGGCGCGGGAGATTTCAAGTTGCTACGAGGAGGATGACCCCCGCTGTAGAAACTCAAGGGAGTTAAAAGCGTCGAGGGAGCATCGAGGGAGCATCGAGGGAGCAACGAGGGAGCGCCGCGGGAATCACAAGGGCTCAAAGGCTAGGATAAGCAAGGAAACGCCGGAGAGTAGGAACCAGTCTTAAATGTTTCCCGAAGTAAGGGGGGAATGTGAGGAGTTGAATAACTCCCCACAAATAGAAGCAGCAGCAGATGGCCGGCCGCTTACCAGATATGCGGCGAATTCGCGTAGTAACGGCGCGGCGAGGAGATCGAGAGAGTTTGGAGACCAGCGAAGGAGAGCGAGAGAGTTTGGAGACCAGCGAAGGAGAGCGAGAGAGTTTGGAGACCAGCGAAGGAGAGCGAGAGAGTTTGGAGACCAACGAAGGAGAGCGAGAGAGATTGGAGACCAAGGATGGAGATCAAGAGAGAATGGAGACTTCGCGGGCAGAGCAAGAGTGCCGTGTGCAAAAGCGGATAACGGAACTGCACCGGACTTTGGACTCTCCCGTGAACTTTGGACCGGGAGAAGAAGTGCCACATCTCGGCAGTGGAGTGGCACACAGGCGTGCCACAAACATCATGTGAATCAGCGGGACGGCAGCAGTGGGCGGAACATCGATTGGAGCGGTACGTGAAGGACAAGTGGGTCAACCAGGAGGCGCGGACTTTGGACCCGGAGTGGAGAGATCCAGCGTGCCGTGCGCAAAAGGGGAATAACGGTTCCCGGAAGCCCTATATAAGGCCACAGAGCGCTGGCAGCTGGATCAGTCGATCACGAAGAGTCAAGCCTTCAAGATCAGTCGATCACGAAGAGTCAAGCCTTCAAGATCAGTCAAAGTACCAAGTGAACAATCAGTCAAGCAAGTAATCTACGAGGGAGCTACAACCAAGCGAGTCGTCGGAAGCAGCGCCGTGGGAAGCACACAAGGAGCAAGATCGCCACGTCGAGACGTTCGGGATTGGGACATCAGGAATCTCCGAATTGAGACACAAGTGGCTGAGTTCCGAAAGGCAACATACGGCTAAGTCAAGGCGTTCGTTTTCCAACTTTGTCGCGACCACACCCTGGCGAGTCGCCCGGCGGGTCCGTCAGAGACAAGCGGAAGAGTCCTACGACGAGGAACCGTCAGTTTGGGGAGGAAAGTTGTCTGAGACCCAGCGTACCTTGCCCGACCAAGCAGGACCTGGCGTGACGGACGAGCGGTAGATCGATTTGCGGTTTCAAGAGGCGAGCGCCTGGAGAGCCCTGCGATTACCGGCGAAGTTCCCGAACAGCAACCGCCCAACTCCCCGAGTGCCAGAACGACAAGCTACTGGTCAGGAGACAACGCAGAAGACATCGGCAGCGACGCCAGCAGACATCTCCGGCAGCCACGTTACCATCGCCGCGCGGAGCTCATTGGGGAGCGCAGGCGCGTCACGGACGTTAAGCAGTAGGGTGAAGTCGGGTGGAACGTTCGTCTGCGCTAGGCGTAAAGCGAAATGAACTGCTAGGCAGCCTCCTGGCGACAGCCTGGACTGTCAGCGCGATCTGAGCAAGAACCTAGCGGGACCGTCCGGGACAGAGCAAGGGACAGGTATTGCCTCGAAAGGCGTCGGCCTGGAGAGCAAGGCTTGTTCACCCTAGTCTGAGAACGGTGACGCTTCCCTAAGCCCACAAGGCCGAACTCTCTGCGAGTCTAAGGCGCAACAAGCGACCCCGAGGCAGCGCGTCGGCGAGTGAGCAGAGGCGGCCACTACGAGCGTCCCGAGACCCAGGAGCCAAGCGGAAGCCGAGTCATCGCATCGACAAGCCGGAAGGAGGAGCACCAGCAGCCGGCGGAGCCAGAGCAAGGAGATACAGGAGCCAGCATAGCCACACACCCGCTGTACCAATACCACGAGAATAAATCCCACTGTTGCCATTTGAACCCATTGTTTTCTCACTGATCTACGGGGCAGTCACGTCATATAAATTTGGTGGGACGAACACACAATCTTCTGAGCTAGCCGCACGAATCTCGTAGCGAGCAGACATACAAAATCAGTTCGTTACAAACAAATTATAGCTTCGGTTTTCTTTTTAACATAAAACCTCCTACGTATGAAACTAACATTTTTTTAATTAGTTCTGAATTTTGAATTTAATTTGATCAAAATCGGACGTCTATATCATATAGCTGCCATAGGAACGATCGGAAAATGGGTGAAAAAATGATATGAAACAAGTTATAGTTTCGGTGCTTTTTAACATATAACCTCATACTCTTGGAAATAACATTTTTGAATTAAATCTGAATTTCGAAATAAATTTGATCAAAATCGGACGACTGTATCATAGAGCTGCCATAGGAACGATAGGAAAATTGGTGGAAAAGTAATATGAAACAAATTATAGCTTCGGTGTTTTTTAACATATAACCTCCTAGGCTTGGAAATAACATTTTTTAATCAGTTCTGAATTTCAAATTTAATTTGATCAAAATCGGACGACTATATCATATAGATGCCATAGGAACGATCGGAAAATTTGTGGAAAAGTAATATGAAACAAATTATAGCTTCGGTGTTTTTTAACATATAACCTCTTACGCTTGGAAATAACATTTTTAAATTAAATCTGAATTTCAAATTTATTTTGATCAAAATCGGACGACTATATCATATAGCTACCATAGGAACGATCGGAAAATTGGTGGAAAAGTAATATGAAACATATTATAGCTTCGGTGTTTTTTAACATATAACCTCCTTCGGGAAATAACATTTTTTAATCAGTTCTGAATTTCGAATTAAATTTGATCAAAATCGGACGACTATATCATATAGCTGCCATAGGAACGATCGGAAAATTGGTGAAAAAATGATATGAAACAAGTTATAGCTTCGGTGTCTTTTAACATATAACCTTCTACGCTTGGAAATAACTTTTTTGAATTAGTTCTAAATTTCGAATTTAATTTTATCAAAATCGGACGACTATATCATATAGCTGCCATAGGAACGATCGGAAAATTGGTGGAAAAGTAATATGAAACAAATGATAGCTTCGGTGTTTTTTAACATATAACCTCCTAGGCTTGGAAATAACATTTTTTAATCAATTCTGAATTTCGAATTTAATTTTATCAAAATCGGACGACTCTATCATATAGCTGCCATAGGAACGATCGGAAAATTAGTGGAAAAATAATATGAAACAAATTATAGCTTCGATGTTTTTTTGACATAAAAACCTCCTACGCTTGAAAATAAAATTTTTTTTATAAGTTCTGAATTTCAAATTTAATTTTATCATAATCGGACGACTATATCATATAGCTGCCATAGGAACGATCGTAAAATTTGTGGAAAAGAATATGAAACAAATTGTAGCTTCGGTATTACTTAACATAGAACCGCCTACGCTTGGAAATAAGATATTTTTTATTAGTTCTGAATTTCAAATTTAATTTTATCAAAATCAGACGACTATATTATATAGCTGCCATAGGAACGATCGGAAAATTGGTGGAAAAATAATATGAAACAAATTATAGCTTCGGTGTTTTTTAACATATAACCTGCTATGCTTGGAAATAACATTTTTGAATTAGTTCCTAATTTCGAATTTAATTTTTTTGTTAAGATCTGACGACTATATCTTATAGCTGCCATAGGAACGGAAAATTGGTGGAAAAATAATATGAAACAAATTATAGCTTCGGTGTTTTTTAACATGCGCTTGGAAATTACATTTTTTTTATTGGTTCTGAATTTCAAATTTAATTTTATCATAATCGGCCGACTATATCATATAGCTGCTATAGGAACGATCGAAAATTTGTGGAAAATAAAATGAAACAAATTATATCTTTCCTATGCTTGGAAATAACATTTTTTTTAGTTCTTAATTACAAATCTAATTTTATCATAATCGGACGACTATATCATATAGCTGCCATTGGATCGATCGGAAAATTGGTGGGAAAATAATATGAAAAATATTATCGCTTCGGTGTTTCTTAACATTTTTGAATTAGTTTTTTATTTCGAATTTAATTTTTTTGTTAAGATCTGACGACTATATCTTATAGCTGCCATAGGAACGATCGGAAAATTGGTGGAAAAATAATATGAAAAATATTATCGCTTCGGTGTTTCTTAACATATTCCTTCGCTTGGAAATAACATTTTTTATTAGTTCTGAATTTTGAATTTAATTTTATCAAAATCGGACGACTATATCAAATAGCTGCCATAGGAACCATCGGAAAATTGGCGGAAAATAATATGAAACAAATTATAACTTCGGTGTTTTTTAACATATAACATCCTATGCTTGGAAATAACATTTTTGTATTAGTTCTGAATTTAAATTTAAATTTTATCATAATCGGACGACTATATCATATAGCTGCCATTGGATCGATCGGAAAATTGGTGGGAAAATAATATGAAAAATATTATAGCTTCGGTGTTTCTGAACATATAACCTCCTGTACTTGGAAATAACATTTTTGAATTAGTTCTGAATTTCGAATTTAATTTTATTAAAATCGGACGACTATATCATATAGCTGCCATTGGATCGATCGGAAAATTGGTGAAAAAATGATATGAAACAAGTTATGGCTTCGGTGTCTTTTAACATATAACCTCCTACGCTTGGAAATAATGTTTTTTTATTAGTTCTGAATTTCGAATTTATAGCTGCCATAGGTACGATCGGAAAATTGGTGGAAAAATAATATGAAACAAATTATAGCTTCGGTTTTCTTTTTAACATAAAACCTCCTACGTATGAAACTAACATTTTTTTAATTAGTTCTGAATTTCGAATTTAATTTTAATAAAACCGGACGACTATATCATATAGCTACCATTGGATCGATCGGAAAATTGGTGAAAAAATGATATGAAACAAGTTATAGATTCCGTGTTTTTTAACATATAACCTCCTACGCTTGGAAATAACATTTTTGAATTAGTTCTGAATTTCGAATTTAATTTGATCAAAATCGGACGACTATATCATATAGCTGCCATAGGAACGATCGGAAAATTGGTGAAAAAATGATATGAAACAAGTTATAGCTTCGGTGTCTTTTAACATATAACCTCCTACGCTTGGAAATAACTTTTTTGAATTAGTTCTAAATTTCGAATTTAATTTTATCAAGATCGGAAGACTATATCATATAGCTGCCATAGGACCGATCGGAAAACTGGTGGAAAAATAATATCAAACAATTTATAACTTCGGTGTTTTTTAACATATAACATCCTATGCTTGGAAATAACATTTTTGTATTAGTTCTGAATTTTAATTTAAATTTTATCATAATCGGACGACTATATCATATAGCTGCCATTGGATCGATCGGAAAATTGATGAGAAGATAATATGAAACATATTATAGCTTCTGTGTTTCCTAACATATTCCTTCGCTTGGAAATAACATTTTTGAATTAGTTCTGAATTTCGAATTTAATTTTATTAAAATCGGAGGACTATAGCTTATAGCTGCCATAGGAACGATTGCAAAATCGGTGGCAAATTAATATAAAACAAATTATAGCTTCGGTGTTTTTTAACATATAACCTCCTACGTATGGAACTAACATTTTTTTAATTAGTTCTGAATTTCGAATTTAATTTGATCAAAATCGGACGACTATATCATATAGCTGCCATAGGAACGATCGGAAAATTGGTAGAAAAATAATATGAAACAAATTATAGCTTCGGTGTTTTTTAACATATAACCTCCTACGCTTGGAAATAATGTTTTTTAATCAGTTCTGAATTTCGAATTAAATTTTATCAAAATCGGACTAATATATCATATATCTGCCATAGGAACGATCGGAAAATTGGTCAAAAAATGATATGAAACAAATTAAAGCTTCGGTTTTTTTTTTTTAACATTAAACCTCCTACGTATGGAACTAACTATTTTTCTTATTAGTTCTGAATTTCGAATTTAATTCGATCAAAATCGGACGACTGTATCATATAGCTGCCATTGGCTCGATCGGAAAATTGGTGGGGAAATAATATGAAACATATTATAGCTTCGGTGTTTTTTAACATATAACATCCTATGCTTGGAAATAACATTTTTGTATTAGTTCTGAATTTAAATTTAAATTTTATCATAATCGGACTTCTATATCATATAGCTGCCATTGGATCGATCGGAAAATTGATGAGAAGATAATATGAAACATATTATAGCTTCTGTGTTTCCTAACATATTCCTTCGCTTGGAAATAACATTTTTGAATTAGTTCTGAATTTCGAATTTAATTTTATTAAAATCGGAGGACTATATCTTATAGCTGCCATAGGAACGATCGCAAAATCGGTGGCAAATTAATATAAAACAAATTATAGCTTCGGTGTTTTTTAACATATAACCTCCTACGTATGGAACTAACATTTTTTTAATTAGTTCTGAATTTCGAATTTAATTTGATCAAAATCGGACGACTATATCATATAGCTGCCATAGGAAGGATCGGAAAATTGGTAGAAAAATAATATGAAACAAATTATAGCTTCGGTGTTTTTTAACATATAACCTCCTACGCTTGGAAATAATGTTTTTTAATCAGTTCTGAATTTCGAATTAAATTTTATCAAAATCGGACTAATATATCATATATCTGCCATAGGAACGATCGGAAAATTGGTCAAAAAATGATATGAAACAAATTAAAGCTTCGGTTTTTTTTTTTTAACATTAAACCTCCTACGTATGGAACTAACTATTTTTCTTATTAGTTCTGAATTTCGAATTTAATTCGATCAAAATCGGACGACTGTATCATATAGCTGCTATAGGAACAATCGGTAATTGGTGAAAAAATGATATGAAACAAGTTATAGCTTCGGTGTTTTTTAACATATAACCTCCTACGCTTGGAAATAAAATTTTTGAATTAAATCTGAATTTCGAATTTAATTTTATCAAAATCGGACGACTATATAATAGTCCATAGGAACGATTGGAAAATTGGTGGAAAAGTAATATGAAACAAATTAAAGCTTCGGTGTTTTTTAACATATAACCTCCTACGCTTGGAAATAACATTTTTTAATCAGTTCTGAATTTCGAATTTAATTTTATCAAAATCGGACGACTATATCCTATAGCTGCCATAGGAACGATCGGAAAAATGGTGGGAAAATAATATGAAACAAGTTATAGCTTCGGTTTTTTTTTTGACATAAAACCTCCTACGCTTGGAAGTAACATTTGTTTTATTAGTTCTGAATTTCAAATTTAATTTTATCATAATCGGACGACTATATCATATAGCTGCCATAGGAACGACCGTAAAATTTGTGGAAAATAATATGAAACAAATTGTAGCTTCGGTATTACTTAACATAGAACCGCCTACGCTTGGAAATGACATTTTTTTATTAGTTCTGAATTTCAAATTTAACTTTATCAAAATCGGACGACTATATCATATAGCTGCCATAGGAACCATCGGAAAATTGGTGGAAAAATAATATGAAACAAATTATAGCTTCGGTGTTTTTTAACATATAACCTCCTATGCTTGAAATAACATTTTTTTTGTTAGTTCTGAGTTTCGACTATAGCATATAGCTGCCATTGGATCGATCGGAAAATTGGTGAGAAAATAATATGAAACATATTATAGCTTCGGTGTTTTTTAACATACAACCTCCTCCTACGCTTGAAAATAACATTTTGTTTATTAGTTCTGAATTTCGAATTGAATTTTATCGAAATTGGAAAATATAAAATATATAAATATAAAAATATAACCGCCTTCGCTTGGAAATAACATTTGTTTTATTAGTTCTGAATTTCAAATTTAATTTTATCACAATCGGACGACTATATCATATAGCTGCCATAATAACCATCGGAAAATTGGTGGAAAAGTAATATGAAACATATTATAGCTTCGGTGTTTTTTAACATATAACCTCCTATGCTTGGAAATAACATTTTTTTTATTAGCTCTGAATTTCAAATTTAAATTTATCATAATTGGACGCCTTTATCATATAGATGCCATTGGATCGATCAGAAAATTGGTGGAAAAATAATATGAAAAATATTATAGCTTCGGTGTTTCTGAACATATAACCTCCTGTACTTGGAAATAACTTTTTTGAATTAGTTCTGAATTTCGAATTTAATTTTATTAAAATCGGACGACTATATCATATAGCTGCCATTGGATCGATCGAAAAATTGGTGAAAAAATGATATGAAACAAGTTATAGCTTCGGTTTTCTTTTTAACATATAACCTCCTACGCTTGGAAATAACATTTTTGAATTAGTTCTGATTTTCGAATTTAATTTTATCAAAATCGGACGACTATATCATATAGCTGCCATAGGAACGATCGAAAAAATCGGTGGAAAAATAATATAAAACAAATTATAGCTTCGGTGTTTTTTAACATATAACCTCCTACGTATGGAACTAACATTTTTTAATTAGTTCTGAATTTCGAATTTAATTTGATTTTAGCTGCCATAGGAACGATCGGAAAATTGGTGAAAAAATGATATGAAACAAGTTATAGCTTCGGTGTTTTTTAACATATAACCTCCTACGCTTGGAAATAAATTAAATTTAATTAATTAAAAAAAATTAATTTAATTTTATTAAAATCGGACGACTATATCTTATAGCTGCCATAGCAACGATCGGAAAATTGGTGGAAAAATAATATGAAACAAATTATAGCTTCGGTGTTTTAACATATAACCTCATATGCTTGGAAATAACATTTTTTTTATTAGTTCTGAACTTCAAATTTAATTTTATTATAATCGGTCGACTATTTCATATAGCTGCCATTGGATCGATCGGAAAATTGGTGGGAAAATAATATGAAACATGTTATAGCTTCGGTGTTTCTTAACATATAACCTCCTATGCTTGGAAATAACATCTTTGAATTAGTTCTTAATTTCGAATTTAATTTTTTTTTGTTAAAATCGGAGGACTATCACTGTGGACGGCAGTACACGTAGTGGCGAAGAGCGCAAGAGAGCGTGCGAAGACAACTACTATATATAGCCGCAGAATTGAAAATCTGCTATTATGGTCCGATCGTAACGAGTGGTACACCAATCGAAAGGTATCGCAAAAACTAAGAAGATTGCATACCAAGACTTTCGAAATATAGATTTGTTTGGGAGAAAAGGCGGTGGAAGTTTAAAAGTAAAAATTTATAAAATTGGAGCTGCTGGATACGGTGTCGATAAAAGCCCCCGGCTGTTTAGCTAGTTTTATTCTTACTGAGAATACGCGTTGAATGACACATCACTTGTTGAAATCCGATGTCCCGTTCAAAAGTAATTAAAAAAAAAAAGATTTTCTTCTTCTTCCCAAAATGAAAATGTTTCTCCCTTTGTTTGTGGGTTTGTATGCATCCCATCTTAGTTTTAGGGTTTTGGAAACCATATGAGTGTATAAAGTAGCTTCAATTAGAAAACGTTTGTTCTACGCCTTTCGAAAAACCAGCTAGTTTAGCGGAAAATCAAAAAAAAAAGCCAGATTTAAAATGCTTATAGTATCTAAACAACTAATGCTACAGAAACGTGCTGTATATCTCTGAAAAGATAATTTAATTTGCAAAATACCCTTTATATATTAAAGTTGTCTAAATATAATAGATTTAGAGTTATGACAAAAAGTTTTTTTTAAAACCACTTTTTGACTATTTACTCAAAATTGAGTCGAACGATTTCTTTTTAAATTTTAAATCATATAGCCCTTGAGATTCCTCAACTTTTGATTTATAAAACTTTTTGCCCTAAAAATTACCGTTTGGAAGATATTAAGCGATAAAAAGTGCAACTCGCTTCAGCTCCGTATACGAAATATTTTATACTTATTGGAATAAACAAGAAAAAAACCAATTTGATGAAAAATATTCTTATTAGATTTTTTCAAACGGAAAATCTGTTATGGTTTTAGGGTCCTTTACTTGCATGAAGCTAATCGAAATAGGAAACTTGATCTATTTGTTCGACCACTTTGGAAAAACCCGCTAGTTCGGCGGGAAATGTAAGAAACGACAGATTTCTCTTGGAATCTGAATCTATACAGCCCTTGAGATTCCAAACTTGTGCTACTAAAATAGGTAATTGAAGCGATAAAACTTGTTATTAAAAAGTTTAATATTCATGGGAACGACTCCTAGTCATGGTATTGGGGTACTCATGTGCAAAAAAAACTTCTGATATCAAACAAAAACACCTCTTAACGAGGTAAAAAGTAGTGGCGAACGCGCCTTTAACAAAAATGTCTGATATCAACAATTGTGACGAAAAATGATATTACATTCGCTAAAATAAATAAACTATATTAAATTTATGTATACGGCACGCTACAACAGAAAATTTACGTGTAGGTAAATAAAAAGTTACTGTTGCGGGCCGAAATCATAAATTTAATATAGTTTATTTATTTTGTCGAATGTAATATCATTTTTCGTCACAATTGTTGATATCAGACATTTTTGTTAAAGGCGCGTTCGCCACTACTTTTTACCTCGTTAAGAGGTGTTTTTTTTTTATATCTTATAGCTGCCATAGGAACGATCGGAAAATTGGTGGAAAAATAATATGAAACAAAGTATAGCTTCGGTGTTTTTTAACATATAACTTCCTATGCTTGGAAATAACATTTTTTTTATAAGTTCTTAATTTCAAATTTAATTTTATCATAATTGGACGACTATATCATATAGCTGCCATTGGAACGATCGGAAAATTGGTGGCAAAATAATATGAAACATATTATAGCTTCGGTGTTTCTTAACATATAACCTCATATGCTTGGAAATAACATTTTAGAATTAGTTCTGAAGTTCGAATTTAATTTTATTAAAATCGGAGGACTATATCTTATAGCTGCCATAGGAACGATCGCAAAATTGGTGGCAAAATAATATAAAACAAATTATAGCTTCGGTGTTTCTCAACATATAACCTCCTACGCATGGAAATAACGTTTTTTAATCAGTTCTGAATTTCGAATATAATTTTTTTGTTAAGATCGGACGACTATATCTTATAGCTGCCATAGGAACGATCGAAAAATTGGTGGAAAAATAATATGAAACAAATTATAGCTTCGGTGTTTTTTAACATATAACCTCCTACGCTTTTTTGGTTCTGAATTTAAAATTTAATTTTATCATAATCGGACGACTATATCATATAGCTGCCATCGGAACGATCGGAAAATTTGTGGAAAATAAAATGAAACAAATTATAGCTTCGGTGTTACTTAACATATAACCTCCTATGCTTGGAAATAACATTTTTGAATTAGTTCTGAATTTCGAATTTAATTTTATCAAAATCGGACGACTATATCAAATATCTGCCATAGGAACCATCGGAAAATGGGTGGAAAAATAATAAGAAACATGTTATAGCTTCGGTGTTTTTTAACATATAACCTCCTATGCTTGGAAGTAACTTTTTTTTTATTAGCTTTGAATTTCAAATTTAATTTTATCATAATTGGACGACTATATCTTATATCTGCCATAGGAACGATCGGAAAATTGGTCGAAAAAAAATATGAAACAAATTATATCTACGGTGTTTTTTAACATATAGCCTCCTACGCTTGGAAATAACATTTTTTAATCAATTCAGAATTTCAAATTTAAATTTATCATAATCGGAAGACTATATCATAAAGCTGCCATAGGACCGATCGGAAAATTGGTGGAAAATAATATGAAACATATTATAGCTTCGGTGTTTTTTAACATACAACCTCCTACGTATGGAACTAACATTTTTTAAATTAGTTCTGAATTTTGAATTTAATTTGATCAAAATCGGACGACTATATCGTATAGCTGCTATAGGAACAATCGGAAAATTGGTGAAAAAATGATATGAAACAAGTTATAGCTTCGGTGTTTTTTAACATATAACTTGGAAATAACATTTTTGAATTAAATCTGAATTTCGAATTTAATTTTATCAAAATCGGACGACTATATAATAGTCCATAGGAACGATCGGAAAATTGGTGGAAAAGTAATATGAAACAAATTATAGCTTCGGTGTTTTAACATATAACCTCATATGCTTGGAAATTACATTTTTTTTATTAGTTCTGAACTTCAAATTTAATTTTATTATAATCGGACGACTATATCATAAAGCAACCATAGGAACTATCGGAAAGTTGGTGGAAAAATAATATGAAACAAATTATAGCTTCGGTGTTTTCTTTAACATAAAATCTCTTACGCTTGCAAATAACATTTTTTATTAGTTCTGAATTTCGAATTTAATATTATCAAAAATGGACGTCTATATCATATAGCTGCCATAGAAACGATCGGGAAAATGGTGGGAAAATTATATGAAACAAGTTTTAGCTTCGGCGTTTTTTAACATAAGACCTCCTACGCTTGGAAATAACATTTTTTTTATTAGTTCTGAATTTCGAATTTAATATCACCAAATCGGACGACTACATCATATAGCTGCCATAGGTACCATCGGAAAATTGGTCGAAAAAAAATATGAAACAAATTATATCTACGGTGTTTTTTAACATATAACCTCCTACGCTTGGAAATAACATTTTTTAATCAATTCAGAATTTCAAATTTAAATTTATCATAATCGGAAGACTATATCATAGAGCTGCCATAGGACCGATCGGAAAATTGGTGGAAAATAATATGAAACATATTATAGCTTCGGTGTTTTTTAACATACAACCTCCTCCTACGCTTGAAAATAACACTTTTTTATTAGTTCTGAATTTCGAATTTACTTTGATCAAAATCGAACGACTATATCAAATAGCTGCCATAGGAACCATCGGAAAATTGGTGGAAAAATAATATGAAACAAATTATAGCTTCGGTGTTTTTTAACATAATAACCTCATATGCTTGGAAATAACATTTTTTGTATTAGCTCTGAATTTCAAATTTAATTTTATCATGATTGGTCGACTATATCATATAGCTGCCATTGGATCGATCGGAAAATTTGTGTTAAAATGATATGGAACAAGTTATAGCTTCGTTGTTTTTTAACATATAACCTCCTACGCTACGACTAAAGTGGTCGGCATAAGTATTTTGACAAAACAAAAATTAAATATATTCATAATTTGAACTTACTTCTTGTAAACTGTGGCATCAATGAACAGGTAATTTAAATGCCGTTTGAATGATACAATACATTTCTTAACCCATTCAGTACTTATTGAAAAGGACGAATTTGTGTAAACATCTACTTTTTAAACTTTTTTCCTCGACTTGAAAACTTAAATTTTTTGATGCAAAGTTTCTTCAAACAAAAATAACAGTAACTGCAAAAAGAATTTTTCAAAAATCATTTTGCTTATATTTTTTATGATTTTTTGAAGGTGACAATGTCGGAAAAAATTTGTATGAAAAAGAGAAAAATATGGCTCAAATGCATGTTTTTAAGCATTTTCAAAAAATCATAAAAAATATAAGCAAAATGATTTTTGAAAAATTCTTTTAGCAGTTACTATTATTTTTGTTTGAAAAAACTTTTTGCATCAATAAATTTAAGTTTTCAAGTCGAGGAAAAATGTTTAAAAAAAAATTTAAAAGTAGAATTAAACAAATTCGTCCTTTGCAATAAATACTGAATGGGTTAAGAAATGTTTTTTATCATTCAAACAGCATTAAAATTACCTTTCCATTAATGCCAAAAGTTTACAAGAAGTAAATTCAAATTATGAGTACATTTAACTTTTGTTTTGTCAAAATACATATGCCGACCAGTGTATATCAAATAGCTGCCATTGCATCGATCGGAAAATTGGTGAGAAAATAATATGAAACATATTATAGCTTCTGTGTTTCTTAACATATTCCTTCGCTTGGAAATAACATTTTTGAATTAGTTCTGAATTTCGAATTTAATTTTATTAAAATCGGACGACTATATCTTATAGCTGCCATAGTAACAATCGGAAAAATGGTGGAAAAATAATATGAAACAAATTATAGCTTCGGTGTTTTTTAACATATAACCTCATATGCTTGGAAATAACATTTTTTAAAAAGTTCGGAATTTCAAAGTTAATTTTATCAAAATCGGACGACTATATCATATAAATGCCATAGGTACGATCGGAAAATTGGTGGAAAAATAATATGAAACAAATTATAGCTTTGGTTTTTTTTTAACATAAAACCTCCTACGTATGGAACTACCATTTTTTAATTAAATCGGAATTTCAAATCTATTTTGATCAAAATCGGACGACTATATCGTATAGCTGCCATAGGAACGATCGGAAAATTGGTGGTAAAATAATATGAAACCAATTATAGCTTCGGTGTTCCTTAACATATAACCTCCTACGCTTGGAAATAACATTTTTAAATTAGTTCTGAATTTCGAATTTAATTTTATTAAAATCGGACGACTATATCATATAGCTGCCATAAAAACGATCGAAAAATTTGTGAAAAAATGATATGAAACAAGTTATAGCTTCGGTGTTTTTTAACATATTACCTCATATGCTTGGAAATAACATTTTTTAATAAGTTCTGAATTTTAAATTTAATTTTATCAAAATCGGATAACTTTATCGTATAGCTGCCATAGGAACGATCGGAAAATTTGTGAAAAAATGATATGAAACAAGTTATAGCTTCGGTGTTTTTTAACATATAACCTCTTACGCTTGGAAATAACATTTTTAAATTAAATCTGAATTTCAAATTTATTTTGATCAAAATCGGACGACTATATCATATAGCTACCATAGAAACGATCGGAAAATTGGTGGAAAAGTAATATGAAACAAATTATAGCTCGGTGTTCCTTAACATATAATTTTTTAATTAGTTCTGAATTTCGAATTAAATTTGATCAAAATCGGACGATGATATAGTCGTCCGATTTTGATCAAATTTAATATATAGGTGCCATAGGAACGATCGTAAAATCGGTGGGAAAATAACATGAAACAAATTATAGCTCGGTGTTCCTTAACATATAACCTCCTACGCTTGGAAATAACATTTTTTAATTAGTTCTGAATTTCGAATTAAATTTTATCAAAATCGGACGACTATATCATATAGCTGCCATAGGAACGATCGTAAAATCGGTGGGAAAATAATATGAAACAAATTACAACTTCGGTGTTTTTTTTTAACATATAACCTCCTACGCTTGGAAATAACATTTTTTAATTCATTCTGAATTTCGAATTTAATTTTATCAAAATCGGACGACTATATCATATAGCTGTCAAAAAAACGATTGTAAAATTGGAAATAAAATTTTTAATTAGTTCTGAATTTTGAATTTAATTTTATCAAAATCGGACGACTATATCATATAACTGCCATAGGGACGATCGGAAAATTGGTGGGAAAATAATATGAAACAAATTATAGGTTCGGTGTTTTTTGATATATTATCTTATACTATTGGAAATAACATTTTGTGTATTTTTAAGAATATCGAATTATATTTAATACAAATCGGACGACTCTAACATATAGCTGTCAAAGAAACGGTCAGCGAAATAATGAAATATTTATTATACCCTTGCATTTATTATTTTTATACCCTTGCAGAGGGTATATTGATTTCAGTCAGAAGTTTGCAACGCAGTGAAGGAGACGTTTCCGACCCCATAAAGTATATATATTCTTGATCAGCATCACTAGACGAGTCGATCTAGCCATGTCCGTCTGTCCGTCTGTCCGTCCGTTTCTACGCAAACTAGTCTCTTAGTTTTAAAACTATCGGGCTGAAACTTTCCCAAAAGTCTTATATCTTTTGCAGGTAGTATATAAGTCGGAACCAGCCGGATCGGACAACTATATCTTATAGCTCCCATAGGAATAATCGAAAAAAAAAATTTTAAGAAATTATATCTTTGGTGTTTTTTAGCTTATAACTTCCTAAGCTTGGAAATAACATTTTTTAATTAGTTTTGAATTTGGAATTAAATTTTATCGAAATCGGACGACTACATCATGTAGCTGCCATAGGAACGATCGGAAAATTGGTGGAAAAATAATAGGAAACAAATTATAGATTCGGTGTTGTTCAACATATAACCTCCAACGCTTGGAAATAACATTTTTTAATTAGTTCTGAATTTCGAATTATTTTATCAAAATCGGACGACTATATCATATAGCTGCCATAGGAACGATCGGAAAATTGGTAAGAAAATAATATGAAACAAATTATAGCTTCGGTGTTTTTTTTTAACATAAAACCTCTTAAGCTTGGAAATGAAATGTTTTTAATTAGTTTTGAATTTCGAATTAAGTTTTATCAAAATCGGACGACTACATCATATAGCTGCTATAGGAACGATCGGAAAATTGGTGGGAAAATAATATGAAACAAATTATAGGTTCGGTGTTTTTTGATATATTATCTTATACTATTGGAAATAACATTTTGTGTATTTTTAAGAATATCGAATTATATTTAATACAAATCGGACGACTCTAACATATAGCTGTCAAAGAAACGGTCAGCGAAATAATGAAATATTTATTATACCCTTGCATTTATTATTTTTATACCCTTGCAGAGGGTATATTGATTTCAGTCAGAAGTTTGCAACGCAGTGAAGGAGACGTTTCCGACCCCATAAAGTATATATATTCTTGATCAGCATCACTAGACGAGTCGATCTAGCCATGTCCGTCTGTCCGTCCGTTTCTACGCAAACTAGTCTCTCAGTTTTAAAGCTATCGGGCTGAAACTTTCCCAAAAGTCTTATATCATTTGCAGGTAGTATATAAGTCGGAACCAGCCGGATCGGACAACTATATCTTATAGCTCCCATAGGAATAATCGGAAAAAAAATGTTAAAAAATTATATCCTTGGTGTTTTTTTAACTTATTACCTCCTTTCCTTGGAAATAACATTTTTTAATTAGTTCTGAATTTCGAATTTAATTTTATCAAAATCGGACGACTATATCATATAGCTGCCATAGGAACAATCGTAAAATTGGTGGGAAAATAATATGAAACAAATTATAGCTCGGTGTTCCTTAACATATAACCTCCTACGCTTGGAAATAACATTTTTTAATTAGTTCTGAATTTCGAATTAAATTTTATCAAAATCGGACGACTATATCATATATCTGCCATAGGAACGATCGTAAAATCGGTGGGAAAATAATAAGAAACAAATTATAGCTTCGGTGTTTTTTTTTAACATAAAACCTCTTAAGCTTGGAAATGAAATGTTTTTAATTAGTTTTGAATTTCGAATTAAGTTTTATCAAAATCGGACGACTAC
Organism: Drosophila subpulchrella; assembly: GCF_014743375.2. Lineage (NCBI taxonomy): Eukaryota > Metazoa > Arthropoda > Insecta > Diptera > Drosophilidae > Drosophila > Drosophila subpulchrella. Next base: position 258,619 of record NW_023665724.1, on the reverse strand, counting down.
ATCATATAGCTGCTATAGGAACGATCGGAAAATTGGTGGGAAAATAATATGAAACAAATTATAGCTTCGGTGTTCCTTAACATATAATTTTTTAATTAGTTCTGAATTTCGAATTAAATTTTATCAAAATCGGACGACTATATAATATAGGTGCCATAGGAACGATCGTAAAATCGGTGGGAAAATAATATGAAACAATTTATAACTTCGGTGTTTTTTTTTAACATAAAACCTCTTAAGTTTGGAAATGACATTTTTATACCCTTGCAGAGGGTATATTGATTTCAGTCAGAAGTTTGCAACGCAGTGAAGGAGACGTTTCCGACCCCATAAAGTATATATATTCTTGATCAGCATGACTAGACGAGTCGATCTAGCCATGTCCGTCTGTCCGTCTGTCCGTCCGTTTCTACGCAAACTAGTCTCTCAGTTTTAAAGCTATCGGGCTGAAACTTTCCCAAAAGTCTTATATTTTTTGCAGGTATTATATAATTAGGAACCAGCCGGATCGGACAACTATATCTTATAGCTCACATAGGAATAATCGAAAAAAAAAATTTTAAAAAATTATATATTTGGTGTTTTTTAGCTTATAACCTCCTGAGCTTGGAAAATACATTTTTTAATTAGTTTTGAATTTTGAATTAAGTTTTATCGAAATCGGACGACTATATCGTATAGCTGCCATAGGAAGATCGGAAAATTGGTGGAAAAATATTAGGAAACAAATTATAGCTTCGGTGTTTTTCAACATATAACCTCCAACGCTTGGAAATAACATTTTTTAATTAGTTCTGAATTTCGAATTTAATTTTATCAAAATCGGACGACTATATCATACAGCTGTCATAGGAACGATCGGAAAATTGGTGGGAAAATAATATGAAACTGTTGGAGTTTGCATGTTCAAATGTGCAAAAGTCACATGGATAATTGTGCAATTCATGTTTGCATGAATGTATGTGTACGAGAGGTAGACGCACATTCCGATGTCTTGGTTTCCTAGGAAACCGCTTAAGGAAACGCGACTATCGTGCTTCTTCTTCCTATCTTCTCGTTGTTCTTTTTCTCTCTTGATATTCTCGTTCACTTCGATTCTGGCGTTGAGAGCGTGCGGTTCACACAATCTAAGTTTGCATTATTATTTGTTCATTGGGAGGTTGTCTGTTTAATACTTAATTGTATTACATCTATTCATTAACAAAACCGTAGGTTATGGGCCCAGACACAATTGCAGTGAATAAATAATAGTGCTTTAATTGTTACAATTTGAAAGTGCATAAAAGTGAACTAATTATATGTGTGTGTGTGCATTCGAATATGCGCATCTACATATGTACATATGTACAGTGGTCGGCATAAGTATTTTGACAAAATAAAAGTTAAGTATACTCATAACTTGAATTTACTTCTTGTAAACTATAGGCATCAATGGAAAGGTAATTTCAATGCCGTTTGAATGATACAATACATTTCTTTACCCATTCAGTACTTATTGAAAAGGACGAATTTGTGTAAATCAACTTTGAAATTTAAAAAAAAAACTTTTTTCCTCGTCTTGAAAACTTAAATTTTTTGATGCAAAAAGTTTCTTCAAACAAAAATAATAGTAACTGCAAAAAGAATTTTTCAAATATCATTTTGCTTATATTTTTTATGATTTTTTGAAGGTGACAATGTCGGAAAAAATTTGTATGAAAAAGACAAAAATATGGCTCAAATGCCTGTTTTTAAGCATTTTCAAAAATTCATAAAAAATATAAGAAAAATGATTTTTGAAAAATTCTTTTTGCAGTTACTATTGTTTTTGTTTGAAGAAACTTTTTGCATCAAAAAATTTAAGTTTTCAAGTCGAGGAAAAAAGTTTTTAAAAAAAATTTAAAAGTTGATTTACACAAATTCGTCCTTTTCAATAAATACTGAATGGGTAAAGAAATGCATTGTATCATTCAAACGGCATTGAAATTACCTTTCCATTGATGCCTATAGTTTACACGAAGTAAGTTCAAATTATGAGTATACTTAACTTTTATTTTGTCAAAATACTTATGCCGACCACTGTACATATACGTACATACGTGCGGAGTGGTACATGAAGAACAAAAAGCAATTCCTGAACAATAAAGAGGATTAAATTGGTTTTGTGTATAACGCTGCGACAAATTCGTGGCAAAACATTTTTCTTTTTCCAGGAAGAAGCGCATACATATTACCAATTTGCCGTGATCTTTCTAGAACACACTTACGAATTCGCCGAGAAATCTTTCCTGAACACACACATACAAACGTTTCGACAAATTTGCCGCAAGTCTCCACGTTGCGACGGGACAGTGTTGCCAGACAGTGCTGCTGCTGAAAGACATTGTTGCTGGACAGTGTTGAGCGACGTTAATGCTGTTGAAAGTTGCTGGCCGCTGTTGCTAAATATTGCTGTGAAGGGTTGCTGTTGGGTGTTGCTGAGGAGGTACAGTGGATCCCATTAATATTCGGTTTTTTTTTTTTCAACTTCAAACGCGAATAAAATGTTTAAATCAAATAATAACAAACAATCTTAAAATGAAAAATTAAAGCTTTTTTTATTACCAATTCATCGAGGTACATATCTTATGGTTATATTAAAAAATAAGAATAAAAACATACATAAACAAAAAAAAACTCAACATTTTGCGTTACTTTAATATTCGGTTTTTTCTTTAAAACTACAACAAACTTTTTTTCTAAGAAATAACACCTAATTAATATTTGGTATGATAGCCATTATTTCGTAGGGTATCATTAAGTCGTTTTGGCATATTGGCTATAATTTTTTTGGTGTATTCCGACCCAATTTTAGCCCACTCTTCCTGAAGCCGTTCTTTTAAAGCCGATATGGACGATATAGGCGTTTTGTGGACACGGCGGTCCAACTCACTCCACAGATTCTCAATTGGATTGAGATCAGGTGATTGGGGAGGCGTTTCCAACACTTTTGGGCAGTTGTACAACAACCAGGACCTTACTTTATAGGCCTTGTGCTTTGGGTCGTTGTCCTGATACAACTTAAAGGTGTTGCCAATGCCCATTTTCTCAGCCGACTGCTTCAAATTTTCTTCCAAAATTTTCAGGTACTGGTCCTGGTTCATTATGCCATCTATAAACACAAGATTTCCTATAGAAATGCATCCCCAAATCATAACACTTCCTCCGCCGTGTTTGACTGTTGGTCTTAGGTGTTGTTTCTGGAGCTCGGTATTGGGCTTCCTCCAAACCATAGTTTTGCCATCACTGCCGAAAAGGTTAAACTTGCTCTCGTCCAAGAAAATGACATCGTCCCACCAGCTTTGGTCCTTTTTGGCGTACTCCTTGGCGAAATTTTCCCTTAGTTTCCGGTTGCGCTCAGCCAGCAAAGGCTTCTTTCGAGCGACTCTGCCGTTATACCCTTGGTTTTTGATGGTACGACGAATGGTTTGCGCTGAAACGGTCTTCCCGTGGTCGGCAAAGAGTTCGGCCTTCAATTCGGGTGCACTTAGACGAGGATTTTTCTTTACCTTTCGGACTATTTCCGCTTCTTCGCGATCAGTAAGTTTTTTGGGTTGTCCTTTTTGCTTTATTGACTCCACTCTTCCCTCATTTTTGAACCTGCGGACGATGTCACCGACCGTATTTGGCTTCATTTCCAGGATATCGGCAGTTTCCTTGTAAGTTTTGCCCTCTAGATGCAACTGGAGGACAAGTTTTCGCTGCTCCAAGGACGAATTCTTATTTTTGCGGCCCATTTTAAATTCGTGGCTAAAACTTAATGTTTGCGGCTTGTTTGGTGTCAACTATTGTTGGTCAGATGTTGGCATTTCGGGGAAACACATTAATTGCGCCAATTTTTGGCCATTTGGAGTTGCCACAGAGCTTTTTTATACGACTTTCGAAAAATACCGAATATTAAAGTAACGCAAATATAGCGCTTTTTTTTGGTTTTTGTATGTTTTTTCGTTAAGTATCAAATAAAGTATTAAAATATATATATCCATGAAAAGGTAACATTAAAAGCTTGAATATACCAAAAAGAACCAAATTTCCCTGCTTAGTCTTATACATTTTATTCGCGTTTGAAGTTGAAAAAAAAAAAACCGAATGTTAATAAGATCCACTGTAGTTGTTGCGGTGCTGTTTTTTGATAGAGAATCGTACAATGGATAAAGGGAAAAGAAATATCAAACCGTTTGACGGTGAAAAATATTCAATATGGAAGTTCAGAGTGAGAGCGCTGTTAGAAGAGCACGATCTTTTGAGGGTCATAGATGAAACTCATGCAGAAGTGACTGATGAGATAAAAAAGGCAGAACGAAATGCAAAAAGTTTAATAATTGAATATTTAAGTGATGCGTTCTTATCTTACGCTAACAGTGAAAGCACTGCTAAGCAGATTTTTGCAAACTTAGATGCAATTTATGAGAGAAGAAGCTTGGCATCGCAACTATCTCTGCGAAAGAAACTTTTAGCCATGAAATTAAAAGGTGACACTTCACTCCTTAATCATTTTAATTTCTTCGATGATCTCATTACTGAACTTATCGCGTCGGGAGCAAAGTTAGATGATATGGATAAAATTTCCCATTTACTCCTAACTCTTCCACCCAGTTATGATGGAGTTATAACCGCAATAGAGACTCTATCTGAAAGTTACTTAACATTAGCTTTTGTAAAAACACGACTTCTTGACTAAGAGATTAAGCTTAGGAATATAAAAAAGGATACGAGTGTTAAAGTTTTGTAAACAGTTAGTAAAAAGGAGTTAAAATATATAAAATTTAAAAATAATCCAATGCAGAAGTTCAAGAAGATTCAGTTTAAGCCAAGTTTCAAACCGAAACCAAAATGTTTTCATTGCGGTAAGCCAGGTCATTTAAAGAAAGATTGTTTCCTTTTGAAAAGGCAGCCGAATCAGAACTTTAGTGAAAATAAAAGAAAAGATGGGCAGGCTCAGATGGCAACAGCAGCAACAGCTCAAGCAGGGCGTAGTTTTGCCTTCATGTTGAGAAATGCAACTTCCAATTCAAAGTCAAGCGAGGCTGAGTTTATCCTAGACTCAGGAGCATCGGACCACCTTATAAATGACACAGCATTGTTCTCCGAATATGAGTGTTTGCAATCAAATGTGGCCATCGAGATTTCCAAACGCGGAGAGTTTATATACGCTACAGCCAAAGGAGTGGTCAATCCTAACAGCTGCGGAAACAAAATCACCTTGCTAAACGTTTTGTATTGTAAGGATATTTCACACAACCTACTATCGGTAAAGAAGATGCAGGATGCAGGCATGACCATCGAATTTAACCCTGAAGGTGTAAAAGTATCTAAAAATGGTAAATTGGCCTTTAATGGAATATGTGAGTACAATGTACCTATTATATAATTTCAATTGAACAGTAAAATATTTACGTCTAAAATTTCTAATAGTGCTGAGTATCGATTATGGCATGAAAGATTAGGCCACATAAGTGTAGGAAAATTTTTGGAAATAAAACGAAATAGTCTGTTTGAAGATACTAATATATTAAACAATATTGATTTAAGCCATGAATTATGCGAGGCTTGTATAAATGGCAAGCAAGCTAGATTAAAGTTTCAAAAATTTAAAAATAAAGAAAATATTACACGACCATTGTTTGTTGTCCATTCCGATGTCTGTGGTCCAATAACACCCTCTACCATTGATAATAAGAACTACTATGTAGTCTTTATTGATCAGTATACACATTACTGTGTGACCTATTTAATAACTTATAAGTCGGATGTGTTTTTTGTTTTCAAGGACTTCGTAGCGAAGAGCGAGGCTCACTTCAATTTAAAAATTGTGATAAATATGAAACAAATTATAGCTTCGCTGTTTTTTAATATATAACCTCCTATGCTTGGAAATAACATTTTTTTTATTAGCTCTGAATTTCAAATTTAATTTTATCATAATTGGACGACTGAATTTCGAATTTAATTTGATCAAAATCTGACGACTATATCATATAGCAGCCATAAGAACGATCGGAAAATTGGTGGAAAAATAATATGAAACAAATTGAAGCTTCGGTGTTACTTAACAGATAACTGCTTGCCGCTTGGAAATAACATTTTTTTATTAGTTCTGAATTTCGAATTTAATTTTACCAAATCGGACGACTATATCATATAGCTGCCATAGGAACGATCGTAAAATTTGTGGAAAATAATATGCAACACATTGTAGCTTTGGTATTACTTAACATATAACCGCCTACGCTTAGAAATAACATTTTTTTTATTAGTTCTGAATTTCGAATTTAATTTTATCAAAATCGGACGACTATGTCATATAGCTGCCATAGGAACGATCGGAAAATTGGTGGAAAAATAATATGAAACAAATTGTAGCTTCGGTGTTACTTAACAGATAACTGCCAGCCGCTTGGAAATAACATTTTTTTTATTAGTTCTGAATTTTGAATTTAATTTTACCAAATCGGACGACTATATCATATAGCTGCCATAGGAACGATCGTAAAATTTGTGGAAAATAATATGAAACACATTGTAGCTTCGGTATTACTTAACATATAACCGCCTACGCTTAGAAATAACATTTTTTTTATTAGTTCTGAATTTCGAATTTAATTTTATCAAAATCGGACGACTATGTCATATAGCTGCCATAGGAACGATCGGAAAATTGGTGGAAAAATAATATGAAACAAATTATAGTTTCGGTGTTTTTCAACATAAAACCTCCTACGCTCCTAGTTCTGAATTTCAAATTTAATTTTATCATAATCGGACGACTATATCATATAGCTGTTTATATATATATATAGGTGTTTTTTAACATAAAACCTCCAACGCTTGGAAATAACATTGTTTTTATTAGTTCTGAATTTCAAATTTAAATTTATCATAATTGGACGACTATATCATATAGCTGCCATTGGATCGATCGGCAAATTGGTGGAAAAATAATATAAATCAAATTATAGCTTCGGAGTTACTTAACAGAAAACAGCCTACGCTTGGAAATAACATTTTTTTTATTATTTCTGAATTTCGAATGTAATTTTACCTAATCGGACGATTATATCATATAGCTGCCATAGGAACCATCGGAAAATTGGTGGAAAACTAATATGAAACATATTGTGGCTTCGGTGTTTCTTAGCATATAACTTCCTACGCTTGGAATTACATTTTTGAATTAGTTCTGAGTTTTGAATTTTATTTTATCACAATCGGACGTCTATATCATATAGCTGCCATAGAAACGATCGGAAAAATGGTGGGAAAATGATATGAAACAAGTTATAGCTTCGGTGTTTTTTAACATAAAACCTCCTACGCTTGGAAATAACATTTTTTTTTATTAGTTCTGAATTTCAAATTTAATTTTATCATAACCGGACGACTATATCATATAGCTGCCATAGGAACGATCGTAAAATTTGTGGAAAATAATATGAAACAAATTGTAGCTTCAGTGTTACTTAACAGATAACTGCCTGCCGCTTAGAAATTACATTTTTTTTTATTAGTTCTGAATTTTGAATTTAATTTAACCAAATCGGACGACTATATCATATAGCTGCCATAGGAACGATCGTAAAATTTGTGGAAAATAATATGAAATAAATTGTAGCTTCGGTATTACTTAACATATAACCGCCTACGCTTGGAAATAACATTTTTTTTATAAGTTCTTAATTTCGAATTTAATTTGATCAAATTCGGACGACTATATTATATGGCTGCCATAGGTACTATCGGAAAATTGGTGGGAAAATAATATAAAACATATTAAAGCTTCGGTGTTTCTTAACATATAACCTCCTACGCTTGGAAATAATACTGGTTTTATAAGTTGTGAATTTCAAATTTAATTTTATCAAAATCGGACGACTATATCATATAGCTGCCATAGGAACGATCGTAAAATTTGTGGAAAATAATATAAAACGAATTGTAGCTTCGGTATTACTTAACATATAACCGCTTACGCTTGGAAATAACATTTTTTTTATTAGTTCTGAATTTCAAATTTAATATCATAATCGGACAACTATATCATATAGCTGCTATTGGATCGATCGGAAAATTGGGGAGAAAATATTGTGAAACATATTGTAGCTTCGGTGTTTCTTAACATATAACCTCCTACGCTTTTATTAAAATCGGGCGACTATATCTTATAGCTGCCATAGTAACGATCGGAAAATTGGTGGAAAAATAATATGAAACAAATTATAGCTTCGGTGATTTTTAACATATAACCTCCTCCTACGCTTGAAAATAACATTTTTTAATTAGTTCTGAATTTGGAATATAATTTTATCAAAATCGGACGACTATATCAAATAGCTGCCATAGGAACCATCTGAAAATTGGTGGAAAAATAATATGAAACAAATTATAGCTTCGGTGTTTTTTAACATATAATATCCTATGCTTGGAAATAACATTTTTTTATTTGCTCTGAGTTTCAAAATTAATTTTATCATAATTGGTCGACTGATTTTCGAATTTAATTTGATCAAAGTCTGACGACTATATCATATAGCAGCCATGAGAACGATTGGAAAATTGGTGGAAAAATAATATGAAACAAACTATAGCTTCGGTGTTTTCTTTAACATAAAACCTCTTATTATTTTATTTGATGGACGTTGATGCACTACGAGCAGTACAAACAAGTGGGCCAACGACACCAAGCACGTGCTTGTTACGCGCGGGACCCTTTTATCAATTTGCGCAAAAATGCGAGTTCGCGAGGAAGATACAAAAAACAAATAGAGACGGGACACAAATGAAAATAAAAGAAGCAACTAAGAATTAAGCAAATGAGTTAAAATATTAGTTTTTAATACCGGGATAGAAGTTGAAGTGCAAATTGAGTGGTAAAGGTTGTTATAAGTATTACATAGAGCGCGAAAGGGCTCGTGCAAACAAAAATTTGATGTACATCGTGGCAAATTTAGGGGATAATAATTTCGTGTTAGTCTAGCAGGGACATTGAAAGTTAGGCGGTTTACAAGTTCTACAGAATCAATATCACCTCTAATAAGATTATGCATAAAAATAGTACCAAGCATTGTTCTACGATATACAAGTGTAGGTAAATTAAGCAATAGTAATCTACTCTGATAGGAAGGTAGCCTTACGTTTTGATCCCAGTTCAAACTACGAAGGGCAAAAAGAAGAAATTTTTTTTGTACCGACTCAATACGGTCAATGTGCACTTGATGTTGTGGACTCCAAACCGTAGAACAAAATTCCAAAATAGGACGGACAAGGGAGGTAAATAATCATTTGGTTGTATAAGGGTCATCAAATTCTTTGACCAACGCTTTATAAACCCAAGAACACTCATGGCCTTGTTGACAGTGGACATTATGTGGCAGTCAAATTTAAGTTTTGGGTCTAGAAGAACGCCTAAGTCATTAACTGAATATATACGGTCGAGTGACGTATTTTGAAGAGAGTAACTAACAAAAGTAGGAGTACCCCTATAAAAAGTCATAAAGTTGCATTTAAGGCAGTTCAAATTTAAAAGGTTGTAAGTAGGGTGGATATGTATGTTCTGGACCACTTTTTGATTGTATGTTCTGGACCAGAATTCTTATCCCTGTTGCGGGGGCGCTTATCGCGAGCGGAAGTTGTTGTTGTGGAAGCTTCTGGGGCCGCGCTCACTCCCCCTCCCCCTTCCCCTCTCGCTTGTCCTGGGGCTTGACTCTCTGGGGGGTTGCGCTCACTTCCCCTCCCACTTCCCCTCCCGCTTGTCCTGGGGCTTGACCCTCTGGGGGGTTGCGCTCACTTCCCGCTTGTCCTCGGACTCTCACTCTCGTTTGCGATAGCGCCCACTCCGCCCTCTCCTCCCACTTCCCCTCCCACTTGACCTCTCACTCTCGTTTAAAAGTTATGTATGTATGTATATATATTATTTTCTTCGGTTTACAAACTCCTGTATTATGTGAATATTAATATAGTACAAAAAATTGATAACCATAGAAAACAATATACTCTTTTTATCTCACTTTACTTTCTCTGAATTTTTTGAAGCCTTTTATGTATATTATTTTCTACGGACTACAAATCTTCGTATTATGTGAACATTAATATAGTACAAAGAGTTTGTACCCCATAGAAAACAATATACTCTCTTTTTTATCTCACTTCACTTTCTCTGCATTTTGAAGGCTTTAAATATATTTTTGAAGTTATCGTGTTTAAAGATCTATTAAATATACTAGATTTTTCCACACCATAACGTTAAAACAATATACTCTTTATCTCACTTCACTCTCTCAGCATTTTGAAGGCTTTAAATATATTTTTTGATGTCATCGTGGTGCAATATCTATTAAATATATTCGAGTTTTCCACACAATAACATCAAAACAATATTCTCTTTCACTTTCTCCGCATTTTTGAAGGCTTTAAATATATTTTTTGATGTCACCGTGACACACACACATTATTGAAGGCTTTAGAAATATCTTTTTTTTTGTTATCGCGGAAAGAGTTCTTCTATTAAATTAATAGCAAATCTTTTTCCGCGACACAAAAAAAAATACTCTTTATCTCACATCACTTTCTCTGCATTTCTGTTTTTTTTTTTTTTTTGAAGGCTTTAAAAATATATTTTTTTCTGATCGCTTAAAAAGATCTATTAAATATAGCAGATCTTCCTCATCGATACAGAAAAAAAATATACTCTTCAACTCACGTTACACACAAACACACACACACACACACACACGATCGTTGAAGGTATTTGATATATTGTTTCTGTTCAACGTTCCAGTGCCATACTTTGTGAATATTAATACAATCAATAGGTCGTTGCACAGAAACAATATTTTTTTATTTTGTTTTTAACAGTGTATATATACTAGTTCTCACAAACCTCACATAATATTGTTTTTTTTTTTTTTTTTTTTTGGGGGGGGCTGTAAGCTGAAATGAGAACGTTGCATATTAAGAGATTCTATTTTCAGGAGTAAATAAGTTGTTATTAATGTTGATAATATATATATATATATGTATATAGGTTATTATTATTATATATGTGTATATAATTAATTTCGCCTTTCAATTCTATCAGCCAAATCCTGGTAGCGTTGTATTATAATATAAACTCCTACTTTGAAGCGTTTTCTAATGTTACGCGAAATCTTCATATCGGTGTCTGATATGTGTGCCCCTATCGTCATCAATTTCCTCATATTACGTAAGGTCTGTAGTTCAAAATCGGGTAGAATATCTTCATACTCAATACAAAATTCGTCTATTTCTTTTTTTAGGTCATCAACTTCGTCTGTATTAACGAATGTGTCAATCTCATAACTGCTTAATTATTTCCTATTTCTGTATCCCACACCGAAAACGTCATCATCATCTTCAGTAATAATTTTAGGATTTTTTTTGATAAGTTTTCACGCAAAAAGCGATAGCGTTGCATTAGATTGAAGGCTCCCCACATGAATTGCCCCCTGATTGGGCGTAAGGCTCTGTAGTCCCCAGGCGTAATTACTGTTCCTACAGACAACAGTTTTTTTACGGTACGTAAGGTCCTCAGATCGGTGCTAAATATTACATCATCGTATAACGTACGAAATTCTTCAATTTCATCTTTTAACTCTCGAATTTCTCTCTCAGCAACATCGACAGCGTCTTCAATGTTGATAGATCCTCGTTTAGCAACCAAATTTTTGGGTCGAGGATCTTCCTTTTCAGCAGCAGCAGCACCAGCAGCATCATCAACAGTAGTACCATCAACAGTACTAGCAGCATCACCATCACCATCAATGATAGATTTAGAAACTTGTGAAAATATAAATAAAAAAAGAGATGAAGAATAAATTGTAATTTTACATTCTTTTTTTATGTTTTTTTTTTGTCTAGGCGCAGCAGGTATGGTTATGGTGGAGACCTACGTTATTATCCTCAATGGTGTCCTCAGGAATTTGTGTTAAGATCTTGTAGTCGTGACTCCATGTTTACTTCTGCTTGCTTAGTTCTGGTTCTAAGTCTGGATGTTGGTGGTGGCGGCGGCGGCGGCGGGTTATATATTGTTCACGTACTTAGTCAATGTAAGACAATTATGAACTGCCTTTGAAATTGACTGTCCCAGCGCGATTTATTGTCAATTTTTCTCTGATTGACTGTGTGTATGTGGACGCTATATTTTCTCGCAATCACTTGCAAATCAAATACAAAGTAAGTGCTTTTTTCTTTGAAATCCCTTTTGAACACCGGATGCGCGATAACTGCATCCAATGCAAAAAAAAATTATTAATTTGTTTATTTCTACCCCCACGCTCAATTTTTTTATTTGAGTAGGTGGCTTGCTGGATTTTTTTGTTTTTTTTTTTTAAAGTTATGTGAAAGATAACGAAGAAAAAAAAAGGGTTTTAATTTTTCTCTGATTGACTGTGTGTGTGTGAGTGTGTGCGTGTATGTGGACGCTATATTTTCTCGCAATCACTTGCAAATACAAAGTAAGTGCTTTTTTGTTTGAAATCCCTTTTGAACACCGGATGCGCGATAACTGCATCCAATGCATCCACGCTCAATTTTTGTATTTGAGTAGGTGGCTTGCTGGATTTTTTTGTTTTTTTAAAGTTATGTGAAAGATAACGAAGAAAAAAAGGGTCTTAAATTTATTGGCTGAGTGGGTGATTTAAATTCACAACTGCGCAACAAGTGAGTGATAAAAAAATCCAGGTCTCGGCCTCCCTTCCGCTCCCGCTCTCCCTCCCGCTCTCCCTCCCGCTCTCCCTCCCGCTCTCCCTCCCGCTCCCCCTCCCGCTCACCACAATATTAAATACGATTTTTTAATTTCACCACAAAATGAAATATTAGTATTTTAATTTATTTTTAATTTTTTTGTTTTTTAAATATTTTGAGGACAATAAACATTATTAAGTTCGTGATTATTATTATTTCGAACTGCTGATGCTGTATCTTCAGTCATCGCAACTTTGATGCAGTCTATATAACAAGAAAAGATTATTTGAAATATTACAATTGCAAGATAGATTATCAAAAGCAATAATAAAAATATAATAGTAATGTTAATATGATAGACATATTTTGGTACAAGTGGTGTTTTTGAAACGTCATCGTTGTCTGCTGCTGCTGCTGCTGAGGCTGGTGCTTTGGTGCTGGTTGTTGTTTGTGTTGTTGTTGTTGTTGTGTTGTCTGCTGCTGCTGCTGCTGCTGATGATGATGAGTCTGGTTCTATGATGCTGTTGGTTGTTGTTTCTGTTGCTGCTGTTGTGTTGTCTGCTGCTGACCAACATGCAGTCAATTTTATAGCTGAATCTATATACTATTTTCCCATTTTATTTGTTTCCTTTTTACAATCTCTCGCTCTATAATACACACACACACACACACACAACACAGGAAGCCTCCCACTTATTATTCGGATATACTAGATGATGACGATGATGTCGATCTGAAATATATAAATCAAATAAAATAATTGATATATATATTTATTAGTAGTATACTTACAAAATTTGATAGGAGGTCATAATTTGTAATGCGTCATGTTCATCAACCAATTTTTGTTGTATGTACTTGGAATGTTGTTCTTTTTCACAATCTACTACATCATCATCAGCAGCAGCATAAGTTGTACTCATCTCTTTATTCGCTTCCATTTGATTAAAGGTAATATTTAAATTTTTAATATGTAATCGCATATGTATACTTTGGAGAGTTTCTTTATCCTCGGGCGACAGAATGTGTAGATAATTTTGAATGAAATCAATAATTTTTTTTGGAAATTTCAATTTTTTTTTTTTTTTGAGATGTTATTATTGAATATTCATATGCAAGACCTGTTGATAATCATTGATGTTATACGTTCCGATGTGTCTCTCTAACTGAAGGTTGGTGGGGTTGGCTTCATCGTAATAATCATCTCCCTCATCGATGGTAAAGTCTCGTTCAAAAAAATAATTTTTCTCTAACAGGTTTCGCTCATTGGTATTGCTTACAGCATTATAGTGATGACAAAAAATTCGTAATGTTTTATTTGTGAAATCGCTATGATAATTGCATCGAATATTGACAATACTTCTCAAGTATCTTAATTTGAAATATCTACAAATTACAGCGGGTGCATCAATTATTCCACCAATATCCTCTTCTTTTCTAATTAACTCTTGACGGAAATTTTCAACTACCTCATCGATCGTGGGGAAAGTATGAGGCATTTGCTCGAATAGTATCAAATCTCGTTTAAATCTATTATCATGTTGATTTTTGTTGTTGCTGGTGCTGCTCTCTCGAATCACTTCCACAAATGCGGTATTAAGTTAAAAAATTAAATTTACTTTGACAGTCAATGTTTCGTTTACAACGAGATCAAAACTAGAGTATTTAATTTCCGTTTGACAGGGAATTTTTTTGATATCAGATTCGCTTTTTACTGGCGCTATTCCGACGACGATTCCAAGTATAAATAATAATATCAAAACCATAATTATTTTCATTTTTTTTGTATTTTATTAATTTTTAATATGCGATTATATACTTTCCCTGTGGGCGAATGCTTAGAAACTAGTTTTACAGAATTGTGATTAAAGTAAAAAATGCATGAATGTATGTATAGTATATAGGTTAAAGAATATACATTTTTTTTTGTCGTCTCTCTCTCGGGCTCTGGCTTTGGCTCTCTACTGATTATTGAGTATTAGATGCATTTGTTTTGGGCTGATAGCTTAGCAAAACTAGTAAGTAAATGCATGAATAAAGTATGTGTATATAAATATATATATAGGTATAAGTATAAAAAAGATTAAAAAAGTTTTTTTTGTCTGCTCTCTTTCACTCGGACTCCGGCTCTCCACTGATTATCGTTTATTGGCTGCGTCTGTTTGTTTGTGTTGTCATCGACTTCTAGCGCGTGTCCCTCTCTCAAGTGATTGTCATCGTCGCAGTTTGTACATAGTTGTTGATGTCTTCATTGAGGATAATGTTCTTCAGGGTGTTGGGGTTTTTTTCAACAAATGTTTGTTCTACCTCACCGTTTGGTAATAAACGTTCAATTATGACTGTTTCAATATATTGCTTGCATTTTATATTTAGTGTTCTCTTCTCATAATTGCTTTTATACAAACAACGAATTGATATAGCCGAATGGTACTGTTGCATTCAATATTCCTCCAATATTTTTCTCCTTTTCTATTAGGTTTGCTTGAAACAATTCAATTACTTCATCCACCGTAACTTTAATATTACCCTCAGCATTGTCCTCATCGTTAGCTGTTGATGTTGATGCTGCTGGTGGTGGTGGTATTGACGATTCAGTTATCAATTCCACCCACTCAATGGGTTTTATTGTTGTGGTTGGTGGTGGTGGTGTTAATGATGATTGTCTCAAAAATTGTAATGAAAGGTTTACTTTTAACACCTCGTTGTTCGATAATGTTATATTAAATTCTACACTTTTTGTATTTGCATTGATACTATTGGTGATATTCAGAATAGAAGCAAATTCAGGATTCGGAATAGGATTACAGTTTCCTCCCGAATTGCAACCGAATAATAAAATAATTGTAATGATTATTATTCGCAACATTTTTATTTATATTTTTTTTTTTTTTGTTTTTATTTTAGTTTTGATTGTAGTTTCTAGCTTGCAGTTCGACTTGCTACTAATGCTTGCTTGCTTGCTTACATTCTCACAGCTGTAGTAACTTTTTTGAAAATTGATATACATATCGTATAATAGTGCATATCTATTATAAGAAAAATTTTGATTTAATCCGTCATACGTATATACTTCAGAATTGAGATATACTTTCACATCGACTAAATCACAATGAACATATTTCTTATTGTTTTTAAATGCGATAATAACATAGCGAGGGCGTTCAGTTTCAGCAGCTAATTTAACACTCCAAATAAATGTGGTAGTCTGTGGAACTACTGGGTTATAATATATATCCCAACTCCTGAAGGGAATCAATAATGGCGTTTGTTTGTTTATCACATTAAACATGTACAATTTATAAGCATCAGACAATTGTACATGAGGCATTTTCCAAACAATGCTCGAAATCGTCATTTTCAATTGACTCATTGTTAAAGCTACAGCAGTGCTTTTATAAACATCATCGTTATCTTTTCCTCTTAATAGAACTAGCTCGTGTTTCCCATTAAGCAATATTTTATTGTAGTCTTCAGCAAATCCAAGTAACAGATTCAACGGCACGCAAAAATTAAAGTTTCCTCTTTCAAGTTTTAAATTGTGAATCCTTGCCATAATTCTTAATGAGCTGTTGGATTTTCCCTTGCAGCTCGTTTTGGGTGTCTAGTAATCGATTGTGTAAAATCGATTCTTGTGTGACTTGTTTCATCTATGAATGAAGTAGACATGTTGTGTGTCTTGGAAACAAAGAATCCTGTGAAGCTGGATGAAACTGACGTTCCTGTGACGCTGGATGACGAAGCGTATCCTGTGAAGCTGGATAAAGCTAACGATCCTGTGACGCTGGATGACGAAGCGTATCCTGTGAAGCTGGATAAAGCTGAGTTCCTGTGACGCTGGAAGAAGAAGCGTATCCTGTGAAGCTGGATTAAGCTGAGTTCCTGTTACGCTGGAAGAAGAAGCGTATCCTGTGAAGCTGGATAAAGCTGAGTTCCTGTGACGCTGGAAGAAGAAGCGTATCCTGTGAAGCTGGATAAAGCTGACGATCCTGTGACGCTGGATGACGAAGCGTATCCTGTGAAGCTGGATGAGCTAGGGTTTCCAGGGCGGGTGGATGTAGTGAACTTAACGGGTCTTCTCACCAGTCAGTGGTTCAGCTTTTGGTAGGAAGGGGGTTGCTGAAGTGTGATCCTTTGTTGGTAAAGGATCACGTCGGGGTCACCAATGTTTGTGCCTAACCGAAGTAGACACCTGCAGGACGAATCGCGTCGCGGCAATGGTAACTATGGTTACTGCAATGCCGGAGCACAGGCGATGCTGAACTGCGCTGAGGTTGAGCTAACGTGGTTAGCTGCTAGTTGAGATAGTGTATTACGAGCCCTATTCCTAGAGGTAGGAAGTAGAACCGCGGAGTTATGAGGTGTGTTGATAACTGATTTATTCTTCATTTGTACATTATTATATACTACTTGGAACACGGAAGTTAAGTGTAATGATTAGTGAAGTAAGCTATATTCTAAAGTAGGCCAGGGAATTCTGATTATGGTAGCAGTTTGCGTAGTTGGCTCGGCTGACACTGCAAATGTGCTGACTGCATTGGCGAGTCAGTGTGGCGTTCAGTCGGTGAAACGGTGAGTTAATGAGACATATAACATGCTGATCAGCAATTCTCATCTGCAGTGAGTACTACTGAGCGCCTGGTACTGTTCCCAACTTGGCTACTGCTTGATTTGTTGGGTGTGGTCATGTTGAGTACCTTTGGGTACGAACAAATTGTCTGTGATGGACCATCCGCAATTTTCGAGCAAGTGTTCTTGATTTTGTTTAATTGATAAATAATTTTTTAAGTCGCTTGTTACACCCAAATGTCGTGTTCGATCAATTTCAATACCATTCAATTCATATCGAATTTCACTAAATAGATACGCCATACAATTATTCAATAAAGCTATTGTGGTTTCGATTTGATCATCAACTTTTGTGATATGCCCTTGAATGTGAAGAAAACTTTCGCTCGGCAACACATACAAATCTTGATTTTGTATGGCAATCCGAATTTCGTCATTGTTCTCATACGATCGCAAATAGGGTGAATAACTATGATAATCTTTCTTTATTATTGAATTATCAATAGTCGGTTTCTCGAGCACGTTAATTATATGTGACATTTTTTTTTTTAATTTGAATCCTAAAATCAATAAAAAATTTTTATTGCACTCCGTTAGTGGGATTTGTTTTTGTTGTTGTCGCCGTCGTTGTTGTTGTTGAGTAGCTAATCTGGTCAGCGTTGGTGAAGCGAGTGAGGGAGAATTGAGTGATAATGCCTTTTTATAGACGTTGTTGTTGTTGTATATAATCATTTTTTTTTATATTGGTTTTAAATGTAATCTTATTGTAATTCTTTCACCGCGAAAATTAATCAGATTACCGTCTTGATCACAGATTTTTAAAGTTACCGAATGTATTTCTTTTGTGTTTACTGGTAGATATATAACATTTTGTGGTACCTCAGTTATTTTATATCCAGGACTAACGAAAAGCGCAAACTGATGTAGTGTGTGTGTTGTTTCGTTGTTTATATATGTACCATTTATAATATTGCATTGTACACAAATGGTATTAATTTTTGTGATATCAATTGCCTTATCAGAAGTATGTAATATATTAGGGCTTAATATATTCGAAGTGAATCCCCCAATAAAGAGCCGATTGACTTTTCCTTATTGAAATATATTTCATCAGTTGCAGAGAAAATTTCTGATTGCAAAGTGTTATAGTTTGGAACTAGATAAAATTTGGGACTTCCGTCGGTCTCATTCTGTGTTAACTTTCTATATTTCCGCGTCAATAGGTCGTTAATATCGCTGATTTCGTAGGAACCTACGGGGATTTTTATCAAATGTTTGCCAATATGAAATAAATTATTGTCTACGTCAACGTTTGGAATCGAATTATAAGTGTCCAGGCTGATTAACGCACACTGATAGTTCTGTTCAAGTTCAATTGGAGGAAAATAATCTGCAACAAGTACTGACGTATTGCCTGTTGGTGTTAATGTTATCGACATCTTAACGGTTCGGGAGGGAAAGAAATGTTTATAGACTTTACACATACACATATATAGTATGCTGCGTGTGTGTGTGTTTACAATTCAATCCAGGAATTATGCTCTGATGAGAATCCCAACCATTTAACGAATGCTCTACCATTTCGACGTCTAATAACCTTCTCCACTAGATATGTATCGGAAAATTTAGTTTTCATCAGCTCATATTCGTAAAATCCCCCCCTTAATATCATTTCCCTGATAATCTTTCAATATATATGTGATGGGATTGGTATTTTGTATCCGTTTGATTTGGAATATCTCAGTTGTCCAGTTTGGAGTATAACCTTTTTCGAACACATGTTTATATTTACTTATTCGCACATAATCGTCAACTTTGAATTTTGGTTTATGAGTGATTTTCAGATGATTGTAAACGGTTTGGAGGAGTAATTCTTCATTTAGAAAACTTACATCGTTTGGCGCCATCAGAATTGTTTTATGGTAAGTGTTATTATATTTAGCAATCAATGCCTTATATATATTAATCCATTTGTAGCTACCTTGATAGCTGAACTCTTTCCACATCATATTTTTGATGGTTCTATTAAATCGTTCAACGATGCTGGCTTTTAAAATACTATACGTTGAATAATGATTAATATGATTTAATTTCATCAGATTTTGAAATGTCTTTTTGAAAAATTCTTTACCATCATCTGTTTATAAGTTTTTCGGTTTTCTTTGTGCGTCATCGAAAACGCTTTTCATACTCTTTGTGACGCTGTCTCCTGTTTCGTTTTTAATAGCAACAGCCCATGCTTGCTTCGAAAACGTGTCAATAACAGTTAAAAGATAACGATATTCCTTATTATATAATTGATAGGGTATCATTTCAACTAAATTGGCTTGCCATAAATCATCTATCCCCTTCATTATCACACGTCGTCTGATAAAATTTTTTCGTCCTTGTCTATGCAACTCTTCGGTGAGTTGTCTTTTATTCGCATTCAAGTTATTGTTGTCACTCATTTTGTTTATTTTCAATACCTTTGATAATAATGGGGAACTGTACTTTAATTCTTTTCACCTCATCCGTAGGTAGCTGTGTAGAGAGTAATTTAAAGAGAACGTCCTCAAGCCGTTGAATATTTTCTTCTAATCGCTCTATATACTTAGTTAGCTAATTTTATAAGATTCGCACTTTCAGTGACATCTGATTGAAGGTTTGTTTCCAATGTAATTATTTTGCTTATTAAAATATTTATGCTCTGTCTCAAGCTGTTTAAATCAATATCCGTTTTCTCTTGTCGATTTAAAATATATTTTTTTAGACTTGCTCCTCCTCCTCTTCCTCCTACTCCTCCGGACGACAAGCTTTCACCAAATTTATTAATCTGATTCATTTTATTATATTTGCCTCTCTAAGCTCTTCAATAATGAATATAATTTCGTTTTTGTGATTGGTATTTCCAGCACTCTCGGATGCTAATAGTAATCTTAATCTCTCGATTAATTCATTCGGATCATCCCAATACTTGTATCCTCTATCCTCCGTGGAGTAAGATTTTGTTGTTGCTGCTGCTGCTGCTGTTTGTGTTGTAAGCAAACCTTTACCAATAAGTTGTGTTTTCGGTTTGAATAGATTTTTTATAATATGCTGATACTTAGATGATTTAGACACCTTAACTTGTGAACTATTCTGATATTTTCGTTTGTGTGCGTTTGTTCTTAACAGAATATCTCGATAATTTTTCAAGTCCAGATTTGAATAATGCGCGGGCTTCGTGTGAAATAGCAATTGAAATAGACCAGGAGTCAATTTCCATTTTTCCTTATTAATAATAATTGTATTATTATTATATTTCAATTTACTATTGGCAAAATACCATTCACCATTTTCTTTTATATTCAGACCATACAACATGTCCAATTGTTGTTGACTTTTTAAGAGCTGAATATTTTGCAAAAACGGTGATTTCTTGATCGAAACTTTTCTCTTGATTGCAATTTGTTTTTCCTTTTTGATCACATTGTTGTTGTTATGTTGTAGTTGTTGTTGTTGTGGTTGTTGTTTTGTCTTGTTATATCTTGGATATCTGGGTCCATTTATCAAAAAACTTTTCTCAAGCATAGAATCTCTTTTTTCGATTAATTTTAATCTTTTATTAGAGGAAGAAGAAGAAGACTGAGGCAGAGGTAAATTTTCTGTGTGAGCACTTCGTTTTTTTTTGTGTGTGTGTGATCTCGGTGTAAAATTTATAATGTTCGACGACGACGACGACGATGCCTGTGCTGTTTTTTTAAATCTATTAAATTTGGGACCATTGACCTTACGACTTTTTTCAAGCATAGAATCTCTTTGTAGCAGATTAAAAGGTAATTTGTATCTCTTGTTATTAGGCTAGTGTGGTGCTGGTAAAGATAAATTCTCAATGTTAGCATTACGTTGGAGATTTTTAAAAAGACTTAATTTTAAATCATAATCATCATCATCAACAGCAGCAGCAGCAGCAGGGAGAGCTGGGGGTAGGGGGAGCAGGAGGGAGAGGGAGAGGGAGAGCAGCAGATGTACTACTACTTACTACTGCATTGTGGTCGTCGTCGTCGTTGCCGTTTTGTGTGTGTGCAGGACTGTTTTTTTCTAATAAATTAGAGTATTTTGCTCTTTGACTATCCAAAAATGAAGTATAGTCTGATAGGATATCGTTGGAAGTATATATCAAGTCGGGTGGGTTGTTGTTGTTGTTGATTATTGGAAAACTCGTTATTTGCGGACGATTACATTCCATATCAAACACATTAGCATCATCATCATCATCAGCAGCAGCAGCAGCAGCATCCTCATGCTGGATGTTTCTTCGTTGATAAGGTCTTCTTTTCCTTCTGTTTGCATTATAGGATTTAAATTTTCCCACTTTTATCCCCAAATCGTTGTTGTTGTCGGTGTCTAGTCTTCTTCGCATAACCCTCTTTGGAGAGTATCGTCTTTTGTGTTTAAGCATTTCAACATGTTGTTGTTGCTGCTGCTGCTGCTGTTGTTCTCCTTCTCGACGTCCCCGATGCTGATGATCATCATATTTTATCAGTTCACGCTTATTATTGTTGTTGTTGTTGTTGTTCGGGTTAGACGGATTCTCAACGTTGTATTTATTTGCCTTCTTGTTCTTTTTTAGAAAATTTTCCGCAATCACATTCAAAGGTTTTGTGATTGGTTTAAAAGTATTTTCCAGCATATTAATTCGATCCATTTCATTCGACTTCATGCTCTTCAATTTCTGTGTCAACAACAATCTGGTTTGAACCAGATCATCCAACACTTTACACTTATTTTTTGATTTCACCATTGCTGCTGTTGTTGTTGTTGTTTCTGTTGTTGTTGTTTCTTGTTTAAAAACCAATTATTTACTAGTAAAATATATGATATTATATATATATATATATATATATAGCTGATCCAAAGCTGATCCAAAGCTGATCCAGAGCTGATCCAGAGCTGATGCCGAGCTGATCCAAAGCTGATGCCGAGCTGATCCAGAGCTGATCGAGAGATGATGATGATTATAGATGTATAAAACTATCGAATCCTTTTCTATATCGTCCTTTATCAATATCATTATCTTTACTTATGAGAACTAATTCATATTTTTGCTTCCAGCATTCCTCCCAAATTTTTATAAATTGCTTAAAAGTCATATCGCCTATAACATGATCATTGTAAATATGTTTAATATTCATTTCATCTTGTTTAAAAATTATAATCAAATTAGCGTTGTCACGTATTAAGTGTTTTGGTATTTTTGTATAAGTTTGGCATAGATAGAAGGAGTCTATGTGTTTGTGGCGACCCATACAGAAATAATCTCTTATTGCTGTTTGCTTATCACAGATTACGTCATCAAATATCATTATTGAGTGTGGTCTAGCCCTTTCTGGACTGACGACTTTTTCCTTGTCTGAAAACGTGAACATGTGTATCCCCTTAATTGGTTTAATCAATTTCATTAAATATTGATACTTTGGCTGATACAACGATTTTGAATAAATGTATATATTTTGAAATTTAAGTCCATTGGGACTTTCGATCAAACTTATCATTACGTTTGTCTTTTCACAATTAGATGGTCCCACAATTAGAGCGCGTATCGAATTCGGTAACAATGGGCTATGTGTAATTTTTCCGCTCCTCTCCCCCTCACCACAAATTTGATCGACATTTCGAACTTTAATTTGTCTGGTTTGTTTTATAAATCTCATTTTGTTGTTGTTGCTATTGTTGTTGTCGTTGTTGGTGTTGTGGTTGTTTTATTGAACAAATTTTTACAACTGCTAATGAAAATACTATAAATATTTGAGTATATATTTCGTTTTTGTTTAATATATGATTGTCATTGAAACAGAATAGTCATAAACAAAAAAAAAAAAAACAGAAATGCAATAATGCGTATAAATCATAAACATAAATTAAATTCATATCAGTATCGAATTGGTAGTGGACTCGTTAACAACTTGATTAACAAACTACCAATTGAACTTCATTTGCTAGGATATCAATTTTGTGGACCAGGCGCAAAACTTGCAGAGCGTTTGAAACGTGAAGACAAAGGGATTAATCCGCTAGATGCAGCGTGTCGAGAGCACGATATTGCATATTCACAATTCAAAGACCTAAAAAATCGTCATCAGGCCGATGATATATTAGCTGATAGAGCGTGGGAACGTTTTAAAGCAAAAGATAGCGGTCTAAAAGAACGTTCTGCTGCTTGGTTTGTGACTAACGCCATGAAAACAAAAGTTAAATTCGGTCTAGGTATGTCTAAAATCAAATCTCGTCGACGTCAACGTAAGAGGAAACCAGCTAGTAATAAAAAAAAAAACAACGTGAACGTCATCGACAAACAAAAAAAAAATCATTCGCAAGCATTGTGAGTTAAACGAAGCGAATTTTGAAACGAAGAAATCCTACGAGTATCGATGAAGCAATTCAGATATCTCAACAATCAATCCCACCAAGTTTTCATCGAGGTCAACGAGGACGAGGTTGACTAGGTCTAGCGAATAATATCTCCAATATTCCGAGGGTGATACCATTACCAAAAATTGGGGGATTCCTACCGTTGATACCAATATTGACTGCACTTGGTGCAGTTGGTGGTCTTGCCAGTGGTGGATCTGCTGTTGCTAAAGCAATAAACGCTGTCAAAAATGGTAAAGAACAATTAGCCGAAGCGACACGTCATAACCGCTATATGGAATCAATTGCGATGGGAAAAGGACTTTTCCTGAAACCTTATAAGAAAGGATATGGACTATTTTATAAGCCATATTCACCAAAAAACTAATAAATATGCTACCCAAACAAGCACTTACCGATATTTATTTAATTGATTTTGGTAAACAGCATTTTAGACACTTTCGTGGTGTTTTTATGCGTGATCGTCTCCCCAAGAAACCATGGACCAACGAATGTGGGATAATTAATTTAGATAACGAAAGCGGTAGTGGCACGCATTGGGTAGCATATTTCAAGAATAGAAATTATAAAGAATACTATGATAGTTTTGGTGATTTGCAACCGCCCATTGAAATTGTGAAATATTTAAAACCACCCATTGAATATAACTATAGAAATGAACAAAAATTCAATACATATAACTGTGGTCATTTATGTTTAAAATTGTTATTTCGAAAAAATAAAATGTAATATATTTGTATAAAAAAAATGAAATTTTTTTCTTATTTTTAGCTTAACTTAGTAGGCTATATCTTTGTGCCCCCATGCAAGTGTGTCTATATTATTCTCTTTTATATAGCGCTTATCATCTAAATAGTTTAGGGTGACTTTTGTATACTCTTGCGTATAAATTTGATGTAATTTCGATTTAAATAAGTACATTGTTCCAACTTGCTTATTTTTTTTATACAAACAATCTCGAAAATCGTTAATAGTTAATTTTGAGGTCACACTCGCCTTTACTCCTTTAATTTTTTTGATCTCCGTTGTTTCAGCATTATTTATATTAGAGACTTGTATTGAATACATTTTAGCTCTGAGTCCAATAAATTCTTTTATTATATCCCCCCTGCACTCATCTTTCATCATACCTAATTTTTGTTTGTTTATCAATGGTAATTTAAAAACATTATCCTTATCATATTCTGAAGTATCGAAATGCTGATCAATTTTAAAACGAATGTCATCATAAAAATCTATAGTCTTAATATCATAGATAAAAGAATCAGTATCCATATACATTAAATTGATATTTTCTTGATATTTCGGCTTCATATAGTCATAGTGAAAATTGTACATTTTAAATTTTGATAATTCTAGAACGGTGAAGCCAATGTAGACAGGCTTATCATAAACAACATGCACTTTTTTCATTTGAATTGCAAAGAAATCATCGGCTAATTGCAATATATTCTTAAAATTAAATTAAGATAAGTGCTCTAGCTCCCAATTTTTTACCATCACTCTCCCACCTGGACACTAATTTAATTGATTTTCTCTTGTCGACATTCTCCATTGTCTTGCCATAGACTGCGTTGTTTAGCAGTTTGAAAAAATTCTTTTCAAAATCATTAACAGCCAATGTTCTGTGATGATTGTTGCAATCAATATATTTTTTAAGCCAATCAGATTGATCAAATTGTAATATTCGATGAATTTTCTTTAAAATCAGTCCATTTCGAAGACATTGCTGCAAATTTCTATAGTGAATTATATAATTATATTTGTTTGTCAAGTCTGCAATCAATTTTGATTGTTGCATATTTTCATTTTTTTTGTTTTGCGGACAAAATGGTAAATCATTGTGCTGGCTGTGTAAGTTTTCAGTGTATTCCAAATCTACCTCTAAAGTATAACCAATTTTGATTTAAGCACGTGCGTAGATGATCAATCACATCTACGCACGTGCTTAAATCAAAATTTTCAAAATTTCACTCTTCTGATTCTTCTTGCCGTTTAAAATTTTTATACGGAATAGCTTTTTACATAGCATACCCATATAAATTATTAACATCTAAGTATACAATATAATTTGATTCTTTTTCACAGTCGTAATCGTTATTTAGATATTTGTTATTTGCAATAGAATGACGTTTACTACATAGAACAAGACCACCTCTAATACCTTTCTTTATAAAATTATACATATCAATATCTGTGAGTAGTTCTAATTCAATTTTAGTTGTCTTCAACATAGCATCCCATGATAGACCAGGAGTTGTATAAAATTGACAAGGATCTAAATTATAGATTTTTTTACATACTTTTCTAAAATTCTCAAAAACATCGCATAGCAACAGCACATCTACCTTCAAATATAATAATAAATAATCTAATAAATTTTTGCACTCGAAGGCATTCCAAACGTTTTGAGCGTGCTGATAACTCTCTTCAAAACAGTGTCTACCAGTTAATTGATTATAAAAATTTTCGCGCAACGGTAATTGTGTATCTGACAAGCGTTCAACTAAATTTAAATAGCTATACGGAAATATGCCTTTACGTTTAACCATTTGAAATTTGTTCGGGTCCGTGAAAAATGACTTTATTGTGATTAGATTTTCTTCTTTTAAATAACTGGCTAAGCTGTCTAAACTGGAAGGCATAAATCTAAATGAATCTAAAAATCGAAGTTCTAACGTTTCATTGGGATTTATATAAATTTTCTTTGAGATCGAAATATAAAACTCTTTGTTTAGCGGAATTATAGAAATATCACCAGGAATTTTAATTAATTCTTTCACAAATAAATGAGCATCGTATGCCGAGAGATTATGGAAAAATATTGGGAAAAATTTTGCTAATTTATAGTTTAAATTGCAATTATTATGAGCTACACCTCTATATTTGCCTGTTAAGTGACAATGGTCTAGAACTCTTTAGATTGATCAGTGATTAAATTACCGCATATACTACAATTTTTTTCTAAGTCAATTATTTTTTGTTGCTCCATTGATAGCGGATACAAGGGAATCGTTACACTTAAGTGATTTTGATATAACACTAAACAATCATTATATATGCTCTCAACAAAATGTGCTGCACAATCTTCAGCATAATATATTCGATATATATCCAAACTATTGTCAAATGAACACTTTATATAATAACTATATGCATACGGTATGTGCTTTTGAATTAAATTTAT
Source organism: Drosophila subpulchrella (assembly GCF_014743375.2). Taxonomy (NCBI): domain Eukaryota; kingdom Metazoa; phylum Arthropoda; class Insecta; order Diptera; family Drosophilidae; genus Drosophila; species Drosophila subpulchrella. Next base: position 231,756 of record NW_023665724.1, on the reverse strand, counting down.
GTTATCCGAAGTTTTCAGATTCATCCCTTCTAAAATACACTCAAAATCAGCATATGCCACAAAAGGAACATCTAATTGATTTTAAAAATTTTTAAATCTTAAAATCGCCGTTTCATTTGAGGGCATCTCAGTTATAATTCTATTACACTCCATAATATGTCGTTCCAGTTTGTCGCTATCATCGAAATGTTGAAAACAGCCATTGCATAGAAGAATCTTCCTCGTACTTTTCGTTATTTGTTTGCGAAGTAATCTAATGGAGAAGCAAAGAAATATATATAATTTTTTTAATTTTTTAATTTTCTAATTTAATACTTACTTGGAAATATTTTTAATCCAAGCATAGTGATATTTGTCATCCTTCTCGAGAAGTAGTAGATATATAGTGTGTAAGACGTTGCTAGTTTTATTATTAGTTAAATAATATGGGCCGATGATTGTCTTTTCATCGCTGTCTACACCCAACACAGTTATACTAATTTCAGGATTATTTTCTTCAAATATTTTTATGCTGTCGACCGGTGTGGGGAATGTTAACCCACTAAAATTTAATGATTTATTATTTATATTTATTATATCCGACCTAATGTTGTAAATGCCTTTACGTTTATATTGATTGGGTCGATTCTTATGATGAGGACATTTCACAAAAGCCGATATTAATGCCCATTTAAAACAATATTCGTCTCTATTTTGCACGTTGATGCAGGCTTTTCTGCTTACTATTTCTCTGGGCAAATTAATGAAATTCGAGCCCTTTATGAGTTGATATTTATTTATATAACTTCTAAATGAACTATTTCAATTAGGGACCAACCACTGTCTCGTTCTTGAAACTCGCTCATCTCACTTTTTATATACTCATTTAAATTATTGATTATTTCATTTAGACTTTCAGTCTGACTCGTTGTTGGATTTAAGGCTTGCATTTTTGTTTGAAATGACTTTAGATTTATTTCACAATGATTTTCACTCTCTTTAATCAAAACATAATTACAGAATTGTTCAAAATTAAATTTGATATTGATGTGTTTTTTTTGAGCTTCTTGGAGTAGAGTGATCACTTGTTCTTTGATTGATTGTTGAAATAATTTGATATCCAAGCACTCTTTATTGTGATTTGTGATTATATAAGTTTCAATACGATTCCGAAATGCACTTCTTATACACCGCAAGTTATCACTTATTTGCGCACCAGATAATTGTTTATGCAAGTTGGTGCGTAAGTAATGCGACCAACTAATTTTAGCAACATTTAGATTACAGACATCACAATATCGTATTTCACTAGCGACAGGATTTGTGTTACTAGGCCCAGGATTGTTATTGTTATGTAAAGCATTAGCCATTTTTGTTTTTGTTTATTTTACTTATTTTTCTTATTCGTTACAAAAATTTAAAATATAATTATCCCCATCCGATCTAAGTTTGACTAGCTTGTAGCCCCCCGTCGCCATGTGCTCCACAGCGTTCGCTGACAGCGTACTAAAGCGTTCTGGTAAGAACACCACAAAATCTTCAAGTGTAAGCATAATTTTATCGCCGTAGCGTGTCCGCTTCACTTCAGCGCTCTGTATCACAATCGGTGTGTTAAACGGGAGAGCCTTAACACTTTTAATTGGGGGTAGAGAGACGGCCCCAAGCTCGTTAAACTGTTCTCCAAAGTCAGACATGCTTCTGCTGCTGCTGCTGATGATAATGCTGATGATGAAGGATTCTTCAAATAGTGCGAGTGACTTCTTGCTCTGAATTTGACTTCTGCTTTCTGAATTACTCCAGTACTCTACATCTCATATTTATACCAGTTTGCGAGACGAACAAATCTGAAAAGAAAGAGAGATAAATACTTATGTATATTTAAATAAAATAAATACTTGTGGTAAGTGGGATAACAACAATATATATATACACACAACAATGTTTCACGATAACAATATATATACATACATAACTTTTAAACGAGAGTGAGAGGTCAAGTGGGAGGGGAAGTGGGAGGGGAGGGCGGAGTGGGCGCTATCGCAAACGAGAGTGAGAGTCCGAGGACAAGCGGGAAGTGAGCGCAACCCCCCAGAGGGTCAAGCCCCAGGACAAGCGGGAGGGGAAGTGGGAGGGGAAGTGAGCGCAACCCCCCAGAGAGTCAAGCCCCAGGACAAGCGGGAGGGGAAGGGGGAGAGGGAGTGAGCGCGGCCCCAGAAGCTTCCACAACAACAACTTCCGCTCGCGATAAGCGCCCCCGCACCAGCAATAAGAATTCTGGTCCAGAACATACAATCAAAAAGTGGTCCAGAACATACATATCCACCCTACTGTTGTACTCACACCATCCCTGAAAACAATCAATATCTGACTGTAAGTTGAAGCCCGACGCTATATCATTATATGATAAACAAAGCTTAACATCATCAGCATACATTAGTACCCGAGAATGTGTTATGGTAGAGGGAAGATCGTTAATAAGCAAAGTAAACAGCAAAGGACCCAAATGACTACCCTGAGGCACTCCAGATGTCACGTAGATCAATTTTGAAGCAGCGTTCTTGAATATAAGCCTCTGAGTCCTACCATTCAAATTTCTTGAGATCCAAGTTAATAGATTACATGGAAACCCAAGCTGATTTAATTTGAATAATAGAAGAGAGTGGTTGTCAGAGTCAAAGGCCTTACTAAAATCTGTATATATAACGTCAGTCTGCATTTTTTTTTAAATCCATTAATAACAATAGATGACAGTTCAAGAAGGTTGGTGGTGGTCGATCTTCGCTTAATAAAACCATGCTGACACGGTGATATTAGCGAGGAACATAAATGTTGCAAATGAGAAGTAATAATACGTTCAAATGCTTTAGGAATTGCCGACAATTTGGAAATACCCCTATAATTCTGGGCATCCGCCTTCGCACCCTTTTTGTGAAGTGGAATGATAAAAAGAGTCCTTCCAGATAGTAGGAAAAACTGATGATGAAATAGACAAATTAAAAAGCTTAAGAATAGGTTTCCATATGGTTGACGCACAAAACTTAAGCACACACCCGGGGAGTTCATCTGGACCGGGAGAATAAGTTGGCGTTGTTGTTGCTAAGTCTCTTAAGAGAGAACTTTCCGTATTTTCAGGGGTAAAAATACAATTTGCCCTATTTAAGGGATTAGGGTAGTTAGAATTTGACCAAGCAGCCGAAATATAAGTAGTTTGGAAAAACTCGGCAAATAAATCAGCAATTTCAGAATCCGTCGATGCCTCCATTGAGTTAAAACGTACCGATGAAGGCAATGCCGACGACTTACGCTTGGCATTAACAAAGTTATAAAACTGCTTCGGATCATTTGAAAATTCGAATTTACATCGACCTAAATACATAGAATAGTAATGACTATTGAGAACATTAAAGTCCGATCGAGCCACCACATATTTCCAAAAATCAGATGGCTTACCCGATTTTTTATACTTTTTATAGGTGTTTGTTTTAAGGTTTTTAAGTCTTTGAAGCGCATTGGTAAACCAAGGAGGCCTGTTTAGCTTTAAAGGAAGCCTATCAGGAACGCATTCATTAAAAAAAGTATTTAACACTATATAGAATAGTTCAGTGGCACTTTCAATATCCATACAATTGTACAAGTCTGTCCAATTATATTGAGAAATCATATCGTTAAGTTTTTTATAGTCACATTTTCGAAAACATCTCATTTTAGTTTGAGGAACTAAAGGAGAGAGGGTATCAACGCATGGGAGGCAGATTGTCAATTCCATTGTTGGATGATATCGGTCTTCAGGTTCAACAAGAGCGTCAATTCTAGATACCGTGACTTCAGACGGGTCTGAAACAAACACAAGATCTAGATGTCTATTTAATGAATTCCGTATAAAGCTTACTTGCTGTAACGATAATTCTAAAAGGCCATCTACAAAATCATGGACGGATAAGGGTATAGCGACAAGTGAGTCAGACCAAGTGAGTGACCAGTGAGACCAAGAAATATCAGGGAGATTAAAGTCACCCAAAACAATCAAAAGGTCTCTGTTAGAAAGAAGGGATAGAACAGACTTAATCGCAGACAGATGGTGCTCATAAATTATTAAATCAGAGCCAGGTGGAATATAGAAACATGTAACAAAAATAGATAAGGATTGCAAGGAAACTTTCACACTAACAAATTCAATTTCGTTAGGGGTATCATAGTGAATTTTTTCAGATGTTAGGCTAGTGGTAACGGCAATCAGCACACCGCCTCCCCTACGTGTGGATCGATCGGTCCTATAGGCATTAAAGTTATTTGACAGAACTTCAGAGTCAGATATCTCTGGTTTCAGCCAAGTTTCCGTAAAAGCCAAAATATCTGCAGTAAATGCAGAGGAGTCAGTATAAAGCTTGGGTAGCTTCATATTTAGTCCCCTAACATTTTGATAAGCCAAAAATAAACTTTTTAGTTTTTTGACGCAGTGGTAGGTCTGTTATTTGTTCTCGGTTTATTGGGAACAAATTCTTTTATTACTAAACCATCATTAAGCCAAAAGCTTTCAGAAAGTAGTACCTTAAACACATCAGGCGGTGCAAATATTTTAAAAGAGGATATACTACGAGCGTATGAAAACCGAAATTGTTCAACTGAATATTCTCGGATGGGAATTTTTCACGTATAAATCTAGAAACAAATAATTGCGTCCCCCAGCAGCAGATTGAACCACACTAAGCTGAGAGCCAGAAACGGTACCTTCTGTACCTATAGGTACGGTCGGCACCGTAGCCGGCACTGAAGATTTTTTACCACCAGACTTCGAGAAACAGTGACTCCACCTGAATCAGCTGTTGGGTTCACGTACCCACGCAGTTGGTTCACGTACCCCAGTGTCGACAGAAACTGCTGCAGCTACCAAGTTCGGATTTGGGGAGGATACCGTGATCGTATTAACTACCGCTAAGCTGGCTTTTTTGCGTTTAGGCGACTCAGTTAGTCATTTTTTATTATTAAATTGGGCACAAACGGAATTGAACCCCTCATTGAGCTGTTTAGAGCTGTTTAGCTGAGAGATTCAAAAGGCTGTCTCGAGTCTGCTTCATAAAGCCGCTCATCTCAACTACCATTTCCTTGCAGGATCCACATGACCACATGAGGCCAGAATTAAGATCAATGAAGTCTTTGACTCTGCCAGTAAATCCTGCGCATTTAATGTGCATCATCGATTCACAGAGCCAGCAGAAAATAAAAGGGTCTTTAGTTGAAGACGAAAGAGTACAATTTTTCTTACAGCAGACAAGAGCCATTTAAAGGAGATGAAATAAAATAAAATAGAATATGAAAAATACCTCAAGTAAATTTGGCACTGGGATAAAATTCCAAAACCACAAAGGCACAAAACACGAAAAAAAATAAGAGCGCGAGATCGCGTATTAATTTAAATGTAAGAGAGCACGAGAGAATAAATCTTCTATCGACTGAGCGTTGCTTGTGGGACACTGACAACTTTACGCACGAACAGTTACAATGTAAAGCAAGCAAGAGAGAGAGAATAAGAGAATAGCACAACAGAAATTCGGCAGGTTCCGAGAGCGTTTAAATTACAGTTGTAATATAGACCGGGAGAGAGAGTGGGAATAAAAGAGTTTTAGCAAGATTAGTGAGTGTAAAATTACACTAACAACGCAAGGAGATTAAACAAATCTAATAGAAATGTTAAAATAACTATAACCACATACCCGTTTACTAGGGGATCTAGTCAAGAACACTAACACAACTATTAGGCTATGCTTTGTTAAAAAAACAAACACAAGACACTCGCAAAAAATCACAGAATAAAACAAAAACACAGGGCACAAAAGTAAACACATCTGTTCACAAGCGACGCTAAATCGATATAACATTTTTTAATTAGTTCTGAATTTCGAATTAAATTTTATCAAAATCGGACGACTATGTCATATAGCTGCCATAGGAACGATCGCAAAATTGGTAGGAAAATAATATGAAACAAATTATAGCTTCGGTGTTTTTATACCCTTGCAGAGGGTATATTGATTTCAGTCAGAAGTTTGCAACGCAGTGAAGGAGACGTTTCCGACCCCATAAAGTATATATATTCTTGATCAGCATGACTAGACGAGTCGATCTAGCCATGTCCGTCTGAGTAGTAGGGAAACGCGGGTTCTGGGACAATTAGCATATTAATGGCCCCAAGCCCCCCCCCCTCCCCCTCATTAACCTATGCGGGTTCTGGGACAATTAGCATAATCCAATAAATTAAGTGATTTTAATGGATTTTGAACTCATAAAAATGTCACGATCATGTCTATAAAGAGTATACTTAATTGCCCCCATCGCCCCCAAATCCCCAATGTGACAATATTGATCATGTATCCTTCCCCTCATTATGTGCAATTAATAGTCAGGTGAGAAAGGTGCACGTGAGAAAGGTCGCACAACCATAGTATCCAAAGGTTGTTATCTTAGAGGAACATATCCGATCATGTTGGGGAAAGGTGTGATCACGTACCCTTTTGCCTCATTATCACAGGTGTTGCTGTGCACGTGTGAAAGGTCGCACACCCAAAGTATTCAAAGATGGTTATCTTAGAGGAACATGTCCGATCATGTTGAGGAATAATATTTTCTATGATTGTAAATTTAATTTAGAAATCAAAAGAACCCCAATAAAATAAATCTCACAAGTTAATGATTCTCAGATGTGAAAAATTTTCAAACACACATTTTTGTTTCCGCCCCAGAACGTTTAACTGGTAAATTCTCTAAGATTCTCTCCTTTCCACAAATGGGTCATAAACATGTCATAAAAGGGATTCAAGCAAGAGCTACCCGAACATGCGCACCTGTCCATTACCTGACCGCAATAAAAGGGGCACATGCCCAAGCCTGAAGGCGCACGCTCATTGACAGGCGCAATAAAAGGGACACATGCACAAGCCTGAAGGCGCACGCTCATTGACAAGATCATGGGCCTCACGCCAACGACCTCATGGCTGACTTCTAGCTCTAATACGTTCCCACAATAGGGGTTGAAATCACGACCGCGCAACAACTCACAAGTAGCCGACATATCTCAGTCAATGAAATATTTTCCATTCTCCGTACCTGTAATTTTAACTCGAAATAAAAAGTCAGAAGTTTATTTTGTAGCATAATAATACATTTATTCATTTATTTTGGTATTGTGAACATTTTTGTTATACATAGAAATTAATTTTCTGTTTTGATTCCGGCGATTTGCATAGAAGAAGCAGGCGCACGTTTCCGATGTCATTTCTGGATTACAAAATGTAAAGTGTTCACCATAATTCGTAGTTTTGAGATCATGCCCACCTCGATTCATGAACATAGTTTTTGTGTTTAGAAGATATTGAAAATGCTGACCAATTATCTGTCCTTTGAATTCTTCAATAAATTGGTCAATTTCCTCATGAAATTTCATTTTGTTAATTCTATTTTCTTGTAGGTCTTTACACATCTAGTCTCAACTTTAAAATGATGTATAAAAATTATTTTATTGTTTTGGAGCTACTTTTAAAAAATGTCAAAATAATGTATGCATTGTTAAGAGCACAAACCCCGCCCTTAAGGTGTGTTTCACAATAGGGAAACCGGTTTCCTTTAAACCTGTTTAATGACGGACAGCCCATTTCCTCGATATTAATGAGCTGACGACTCCCAAAAAACTTCTCTAGAAATCGTTTCTTTTCCACACCTTTACAAATAATTTGTTTTCCGCTTGTAATTGTCCTTAGATACTTTCGAGTTTGTGAAAAATTATTTTCTCCATCGTTCCAAAAAATTTTGTGATGTTTGTTGGTTAACCAAATTGCAGTCTTTCGAGATTTTTTATTTAGCAAAGTAAAATCATATGGTGGTTCTATTAAAAAACTTTTATTCAAGTTTGGATCTTTTTCGAATACAATTCCAATTTCCTTTAGAATAAAATTATTATTATTATCAAAGAAACCTTGAACATCAATCGAAACAGTATCTTTCAACATTTTTCTAATGTTAAACAACTCGTTGTACTAGTCCGTTTAGTGGGTTATATTCAACTAAACGGTCTTGTATGAGGAGACAATAATCTTGGGTATTTTCATGACTTGGTGTCTTTAGTTCTATTGAAATTCTCACATCAATAGGACCAGTTTTCACTGATTCGTTTTGATATGAAAGATCAACCACAATAATAGGGGCCTTCAATTTAAATTCATTTGGGGTCAAAAATGGTTGTGATACACGATTAACTAGATTGAAATCTTGTATACATTTCATATAGGTGAGCATACTAATTCTTACTAAAATCAACATTCAGATTATCACATGGATATGACTCAGAATTCAAGTGAACTTTCAAGTTTGATAAGTTATTTGTGATAAGTTCTCCATTTAGTGTAAATCCAATTATGGCAAATCTTGGTTTTTTGCGGTTAGCCGACAATTTCACATTCCAGCTGTGTTGACTTCCATACCCCAATTTGGGGTTAACATATGAATCCCAACTCCGGAATGCGATTGGTAGGTTTACACCACTTTTAATAATATCGTACATCTTAATTTTTTGCAAAATCGCTCAGAGTTACATGGGGAATTTTCCAGATTTTATTCGTAATTTCCAACTTAAAAGTTTGTTCATTTCTGGTTTGCTCAAACACATCACCAAGATTCTTAGTTAGCATCAACACTAGTTCATGCTTGTAATTTAACAAAACTTTTTTATAATCCTCAGTCAATCCCAACAAATTTTTTAATGGTACAGAAAAATTTTAATTGGGGATCCCGTAGAAATTTCGTCTCCACTGCTCCATCCAGAATTTAATAGGTATTGACTTTGAAGATTATCCAGAGATATACAATTTTTAGGGTAGTAGCCATACCGACATAGACTTGACACGTTGGACTCGTTGTATTTAGTTGTTACCTAGCAGTATTTTGATGGTTACTTTCTTTTTAGTCTTGCTTTTGGATGGTTACTTTTTGTATAGTACCTGTACAGTACTTGATTTTGGATGGTTACTATCTGTATAGTATCTGTAAAGTACTTGGTTTTAGATGATAACTAAATGTTAACAAGTATTATGAGTCGCTATAGTCTCTTGTTAAGAACTATCAAAGTACACAAGTTAAAGTTTCTAAGATGTGTTAGCCAAACACACTTGCAGTGAACTATCATTACCTGACCGTCATCAAAGTCACATGCCCAAGACCCAAGGACATTGAATAAAATACTTCCCCTTCATTTGTACCTGGAGTTTTAATTACAGTCAGATACAAAATTTGTAGGATTATTCAATATTTCTTTATATATTTTATTATTGTAAACATATTTCATTAAATTCATAATTAATTATATTTTATGTATATTTGTATATAATTAATTTTCTTACTTCAGCCCTCTGTAAGAAACATGTCGCTTATTAATCTTCGTTCCAAGCGTAGATTTTCGCTTGGTTCCCATAGATAGATGTAAAATAGTTCTCACAATGTAATCTTTCTCAGATGCTGAATTATTTTTAAAGCATTCATTTGTTCCATCCCATAATAATATTGTAACATATTTCGAAGGCATCATTAGCTAGCATAGGAGCGCCTATCAATTTAATTTTTGATTGAAGTTTATGATAGAGGTGTTGGGACCTGGTAATATCGGTTTTTGTTGTCAACTATTTTTCTAGTTCTAGTTTTCTAATTCTATTCTATTTGTATACTATTTGTATGAGTAAGGCATCATTGTCTAAGATTCTGAATAAGTTTAATAAACTCTTTAATTACAATACTGATTAGCTGGTTACTATATATTTAGTAGATGTATACAAGTTGTTTAGTATCTGGTTTGATATGTTTAATAGATGTATACAAGTTGTTTACTAGATGTATACAAGTTGTTTACTAGATGTTTAGTATCTGGTTACTATATATTTAGTAGATGTATACAAGTTGTTTAGTATCTAGTTTGATATGTTTAATAGATGTATACAAGTTGTTTACTAGATGTATACAAGTTGTTTACTAGATGTTTAGTATCTGGTTACTATATATTTAGTAGATGTATACAAGTTGTTTAGTATCTGGTTACTATATATTTAGTAGATGTATACAAGTTGTTTAGTATCTGGTTTCTATATGTTTAATAGATGTATACAAGTTGTTTACTAGATGTATACAAGTTGTTTACTAGCTATTTAGTATCTGGTTACTATATATTTAGTAGATGTATACAAGTTGTTTAGTTCTGGTTACAATATATTTAGTAGATGTATGCAAGTTGTTTAGTATCTATGTTTAGTAGATGTATATAAGTTGGTTACTAGATGTATACAAGTTGTTTACTAGCTGTTTAGTATCTGGTTTCTATATGATTAGTAGATGTATACAAGGTGTTTAATAGATGTATACAAGTTGCTTACTAGCTGTTTAGTAACTGGTTTATATATCTTTAATATCTGTTTACTTTAGCTGGTTACTAGTTGTTATTAACGTCTACGAGCTTTTATAGTCTTTTGTTAAGAATGATCAAAAAATTCTTGATCACTAGACGACTTTCGATTGATCACTAGACGACTTTCGATGTGAAGTAAAAACTTACACTCTGATTTTCAGTGTGTTTGCTATGTACGTAAGAAAGAATGCAAAGCCAAAATAGCTCAAGATTGATATATAAATCTTAGAGGAATATGTCCGATTATGTTGGGGGAAGATGTATCCTGTGATTGTAAAACTAATTAAGATATAACTTGTTCACAAGTTGTCTAAAAGCTGTGTAGAAGCTGCTTTGATAAACAATTTTGATTCATAATTACAGATATTAAGAATATATAATAATATCATCCACTTTAACTAGTATATTGTTAAAATAAAACATTTCCATTTTTCATATTCTTTCATCTTATGTAGGTATAATAAATGTAATCTTAACTACGATAGCTAGCCTTACATCCCATAACTATAGTTATTAGCTACAATAAAATGTCTAGAAAGAACAAAATATATGAATGTCCAAAAACCATTTAAAACTAACTATAATTGGGAAAGTAATTGAAATCGCTCCGGCGTAATACAGTAAAAAACAAAAAACACTGTGATTATCCCATTTTCTATCACCATAACAAATATGTATACCCACACCTAAATGACCAATTATATCCTTTGTCCAAAAATGTCTGTGACTTTCACTTATAAATTTGTCACCGATAATTTAAATCCCATTAAGCAAACCACCCATTGCTAACCGTACCATAACCCCAGAGTCAAGTTGGTTACCTACAATAAACATAGGTGGTGGTGTAAAGGATTGCTAAAATGCCTCGACGCAGGCGCAAATGTCATAAAAAATGATCATAAAAATATAATTAGGAAAGTATTTTTTATTTGCGAACCATTTATAACTGTTACCAACAACACAAATAGTTATGTTACAAAGGATTTGCTTCAATGCCTCGACGCAGGCGCAAAGGTCAAGGTATTGGAAAAAAATTCATGGAATATTATCCCTTCATAAAAGAGGTCATATAATATATAATTAGGAAAGTATTTTTTATTTGCGAACAATTTATAAATGTTACCAACAACACAAATAGTTGTTACAAAGGATTGCAGGCGCAAAGGTCAAGGTATTGGAAAAAAAATTCATGGAATATTATCCCTTCATAAAAGAGGTCATAAAATATATAATTAGGAAAGTATTTTTTATTTGCGAACAATTTATAAATGTTACCAACAACACAAATAGTTGTTACAAAGGATTGCTAAAATACCTTGATGCAGGCGCAAAGGTCAAGGTAATGGAAAAATTCATGGAATATTATCCCTTGACCAAAAAACGAAAGTTTCTTCTATTTGGATAATAAAAAAATATATATTAATTCAATACTTTGATTTTTCCATCAAAATGCTTGATAAATCTAGTTGTTTGATATTCTCTAACTAATTGAGTAATATGTTTTCATGTGCCTATTTAATTTACCAAAAACAGTATTAGTCTTCTCTCATAAAATCCCTCTAATTCCCCACCGGTGAAATATATGTTCCTCATATTTAATAATGATGGTTTGTCATAGATGGGTACTTGTAATTCATATTTAAGATACTTACATCCTTCTCTAACTAATATCTATTTATCCATCATGTAAACAGGTTTAGAATTGTATTGCGTGCTTCAACCCCTAGCCACACCCACCACTGTAACAGATTTCACTTTTCCAATGGCTGCCCCAGCTACCTAAACTGTACATTTCTTTTGATTTTCTCTTTTCCTTTCTAAGCAATGTACACAATTTTTAAACTGGTTCTGACCTCCCTCTTTAATGGCATCCTCTACTTTATTTTCGTTATATTTCTGATCTTTTCCTAACAGTAGGTTGTTAAACTTTTATTATTTTATGGGATTATTGAGCACCCGAAATCCCTGATATTAAGTCATAACATGTAACTAGCAGAATATAGTAAAAGACATTAGACTCTAAAAAGACCAGATTTACCTACAATTCAATTTACCATCTACAATCCCTGGAGAAGAGCTTAGTATTTGCAGTTTAATTTTCAAATTTATTGATTTCACAGATTCCCGCTGGTAAATACCAATTTTTAACAAATGGCTGCCAACTCCATACCATTCAGACACTGGTTTACAACCTCATAGAACTGACTCTCAAGGTATCTGTAATGCACAATATATTTCTGTCTCTTTTCTTCTAATCAATATTAAAAAATTTCATAAACTGGTTTTGGAGTTCATTTTATTCTTAGAATTAAATTATTAAAAATTATTAAGCCAACAGAGATAATAATGATTTTGTGATAGTATCCCGTTAATAATACATACATAATTCTTATTTGTATATTTTCAAATTTTTTTATTTTAGAAAATTATTCATTAATCACATTCAAATAATATTCATAATATATCTTACAATTTTTTTAAATTTATCAATAATGTTTCCCAATTATTAATATTAAATGACATTGCATCATATCTATTTTTAAGATTAAATATTAAGATGGGGTCGTCCTCGCGAGACATAGCGCTGACCAACTCACATTGCTCTGCCTCACCATTAAATTTAAGATACTCTAAGTCTGATATTGAATCCCTTATACGAAAAATCATCTCCTTAACTTCCAGGAGCAGTCGTGACAGCGGATTATTTTCGATTTCCGCATCGTGAAGATCAATTTGCTGTTGAAACTTGGTTGTCTCCATCATCAGCTCGGTGATTCGATTTTCCACGTTCTCAATATCAAAGAGATGGGAATCGTTATTGTTTTCGCTCTGCAAATCCACCAAGCGCCATTTCAGGATGTCCAACTCTTCTATAGTATCATAATAGATACTACCGAATTCTCGCCGCGACTCTTTGGAAACCTTTAAAATTTCCTTGAAGATTCCTATCTCAACCAACAAATCTTCATTTATTTTAAAATCACAGTGGTTGATTTGCTTGTTGATTTCAGTCATCTTATGTCCTTCGATTCAAATTTTGTACTGTTTTAGGTTTTGTAATCTCATCAACCAGGAAAAGACAGAACGTAGAATCGAGCAGGTACTTTATATCCAAGGATCAAACCCCCTCCCCCAAGAATCAAACCACCATCCTATGCGATTGGCTTAAGTAAAACCATTCCATACTGTGTCAAAGTGAGAAGAAGAATACATAAGAAACCGGAAATCAAAGGCAAAGTAAGATTGTAGGCCAGCATATATCGATATTGGGAACTGTTGTTATATGAGTACGCATACATTTAATTGTACAATATTTAATATAATAGTTGTTGATAATTATAATTTTATAATGGTCATCATTAAGTAGGAGGAGTGGAAAATAATTTTTATTCTTAATATTTAATCTTAAAAATAGATATGATGCAATGTCATTTAATATTAATAATTGGGAAACATTATTGATAAATTTAAAAAATTGTAAGATATATTATGAATATTATTTGAATGTGATTAATGAATAATTTTCTAAAATAAAAAAATTTGAAAATATACAAATAAGAATTATGTATGTATTATTAACGGGATACTATCACAAAATCATTATTATCTCTGTTGGCTTAATAATTTTTAATAATTTAATTCTAAGAATAAAATGAACTCCAAAACCAGTTTATGAAATTTTTTAATATTGATTAGAAGAAAAGAGACAGAAATATATTGTGCATTACAGATACCTTGAGAGTCAGTTCTATGAGGTTGTAAACCAGTGTCTGAATGGTATGGAGTTGGCAGCCATTTGTTAAAAATTGGTATTTACCAGCGGGAATCTGTGAAATCAATAAATTTGAAAATTAAACTGCAAATACTAAGCTCTTCTCCAGGGATTGTAGATGGTAAATTGAATTGTAGGTAAATCTGGTCTTTTTAGAGTCTAATGTCTTTTACTATATTCTGCTAGTTACATGTTATGACTTAATATCAGGGATTTCGGGTGCTCAATAATCCCATAAAATAATAAAAGTTTAACAACCTACTGTTAGGAAAAGATCAGAAATATAACGAAAATAAAGTAGAGGATGCCATTAAAGAGGGAGGTCAGAACCAGTTTAAAAATTGTGTACATTGCTTAGAAAGGAAAAGAGAAAATCAAAAGAAATGTACAGTTTAGGTAGCTGGGGCAGCCATTGGAAAAGTGAAATCTGTTACAGTGGTGGGTGTGGCTAGGGGTTGAAGCACGCAATACAATTCTAAACCTGTTTACATGATGGATAAATAGATATTAGTTAGAGAAGGATGTAAGTATCTTAAATATGAATTACAAGTACCCATCTATGACAAACCATCATTATTAAATATGAGGAACATATATTTCACCGGTGGGGAATTAGAGGGATTTTATGAGAGAAGACTAATACTGTTTTTGGTAAATTAAATAGGCACATGAAAACATATTACTCAATTAGTTAGAGAATATCAAACAACTAGATTTATCAAGCATTTTGATGGAAAAATCAAAGTATTGAATTAATATATATTTTTTTATTATCCAAATAGAAGAAACTTTCGTTTTTTGGTCAAGGGATAATATTCCATGAATTTTTCCATTACCTTGACCTTTGCGCCTGCATCAAGGTATTTTAGCAATCCTTTGTAACAACTATTTGTGTTGTTGGTAACATTTATAAATTGTTCGCAAATAAAAAATACTTTCCTAATTATATATTTTATGACCTCTTTTATGAAGGGATAATATTCCATGAATTTTTTTTTCCAATACCTTGACCTTTGCGCCTGCAATCCTTTGTAACAACTATTTGTGTTGTTGGTAACATTTATAAATTGTTCGCAAATAAAAAATACTTTCCTAATTATATATTATATGACCTCTTTTATGAAGGGATAATATTCCATGAATTTTTTTCCAATACCTTGACCTTTGCGCCTGCGTCGAGGCATTGAAGCAAATCCTTTGTAACATAACTATTTGTGTTGTTGGTAACAGTTATAAATGGTTCGCAAATAAAAAATACTTTCCTAATTATATTTTTATGATCATTTTTTATGACATTTGCGCCTGCGTCGAGGCATTTTAGCAATCCTTTACACCACCACCTATGTTTATTGTAGGTAACCAACTTGACTCTGGGGTTATGGTACGGTTAGCAATGGGTGGTTTGCTTAATGGGATTTAAATTATCGGTGACAAATTTATAAGTGAAAGTCACAGACATTTTTGGACAAAGGATATAATTGGTCATTTAGGTGTGGGTATACATATTTGTTATGGTGATAGAAAATGGGATAATCACAGTGTTTTTTGTTTTTTACTGTATTACGCCGGAGCGATTTCAATTACTTTCCCAATTATAGTTAGTTTTAAATGGTTTTTGGACATTCATATATTTTGTTCTTTCTAGACATTTTATTGTAGCTAATAACTATAGTTATGGGATGTAAGGCTAGCTATCGTAGTTAAGATTACATTTATTATACCTACATAAGATGAAAGAATATGAAAAATGGAAATGTTTTATTTTAACAATATACTAGTTAAAGTGGATGATATTATTATATATTCTTAATATCTGTAATTATGAATCAAAATTGTTTATCAAAGCAGCTTCTACACAGCTTTTAGACAACTTGTGAACAAGTTATATCTTAATTAGTTTTACAATCACAGGATACATCTTCCCCCAACATAATCGGACATATTCCTCTAAGATTTATATATCAATCTTGAGCTATTTTGGCTTTGCATTCTTTCTTACGTACATAGCAAACACACTGAAAATCAGAGTGTAAGTTTTTACTTCACATCGAAAGTCGTCTAGTGATCAATCGAAAGTCGTCTAGTGATCAAGAATTTTTTGATCATTCTTAACAAAAGACTATAAAAGCTCGTAGACGTTAATAACAACTAGTAACCAGCTAAAGTAAACAGATATTAAAGATATATAAACCAGTTACTAAACAGCTAGTAAGCAACTTGTATACATCTATTAAACACCTTGTATACATCTACTAATCATATAGAAACCAGATACTAAACAGCTAGTAAACAACTTGTATACATCTAGTAACCAACTTATATACATCTACTAAACATAGATACTAAACAACTTGCATACATCTACTAAATATATTGTAACCAGAACTAAACAACTTGTATACATCTACTAAATATATAGTAACCAGATACTAAATAGCTAGTAAACAACTTGTATACATCTAGTAAACAACTTGTATACATCTATTAAACATATAGAAACCAGATACTAAACAACTTGTATACATCTACTAAATATATAGTAACCAGATACTAAACAACTTGTATACATCTACTAAATATATAGTAACCAGATACTAAACATCTAGTAAACAACTTGTATACATCTAGTAAACAACTTGTATACATCTATTAAACATATCAAACTAGATACTAAACAACTTGTATACATCTACTAAATATATAGTAACCAGATACTAAACATCTAGTAAACAACTTGTATACATCTAGTAAACAACTTGTATACATCTATTAAACATATCAAACCAGATACTAAACAACTTGTATACATCTACTAAATATATAGTAACCAGCTAATCAGTATTGTAATTAAAGAGTTTATTAAACTTATTCAGAATCTTAGACAATGATGCCTTACTCATACAAATAGTATACAAATAGAATAGAATTAGAAAACTAGAACTAGAAAAATAGTTGACAACAAAAACCGATATTACCAGGTCCCAACACCTCTATCATAAACTTCAATCAAAAATTAAATTGATAGGCGCTCCTATGCTAGCTAATGATGCCTTCGAAATATGTTACAATATTATTATGGGATGGAACAAATGAATGCTTTAAAAATAATTCAGCATCTGAGAAAGATTACATTGTGAGAACTATTTTACATCTATCTATGGGAACCAAGCGAAAATCTACGCTTGGAACGAAGATTAATAAGCGACATGTTTCTTACAGAGGGCTGAAGTAAGAAAATTAATTATATACAAATATACATAAAATATAATTAATTATGAATTTAATGAAATATGTTTACAATAATAAAATATATAAAGAAATATTGAATAATCCTACAAATTTTGTATCTGACTGTAATTAAAACTCCAGGTACAAATGAAGGGGAAGTATTTTATTCAATGTCCTTGGGTCTTGGGCATGTGACTTTGATGACGGTCAGGTAATGATAGTTCACTGCAAGTGTGTTTGGCTAACACATCTTAGAAACTTTAACTTGTGTACTTTGATAGTTCTTAACAAGAGACTATAGCGACTCATAATACTTGTTAACATTTAGTTATCATCTAAAACCAAGTACTTTACAGATACTATACAGATAGTAACCATCCAAAATCAAGTACTGTACAGGTACTATACAAAAAGTAACCATCCAAAAGCAAGACTAAAAAGAAAGTAACCATCAAAATACTGCTAGGTAACAACTAAATACAACGAGTCCAACGTGTCAAGTCTATGTCGGTATGGCTACTACCCTAAAAATTGTATATCTCTGGATAATCTTCAAAGTCAATACCTATTAAATTCTGGATGGAGCAGTGGAGACGAAATTTCTACGGGATCCCCAATTAAAATTTTTCTGTACCATTAAAAAATTTGTTGGGATTGACTGAGGATTATAAAAAAGTTTTGTTAAATTACAAGCATGAACTAGTGTTGATGCTAACTAAGAATCTTGGTGATGTGTTTGAGCAAACCAGAAATGAACAAACTTTTAAGTTGGAAATTACGAATAAAATCTGGAAAATTCCCCATGTAACTCTGAGCGATTTTGCAAAAAATTAAGATGTACGATATTATTAAAAGTGGTGTAAACCTACCAATCGCATTCCGGAGTTGGGATTCATATGTTAACCCCAAATTGGGGTATGGAAGTCAACACAGCTGGAATGTGAAATTGTCGGCTAACCGCAAAAAACCAAGATTTGCCATAATTGGATTTACACTAAATGGAGAACTTATCACAAATAACTTATCAAACTTGAAAGTTCACTTGAATTCTGAGTCATATCCATGTGATAATCTGAATGTTGATTTTAGTAAGAATTAGTATGCTCACCTATATGAAATGTATACAAGATTTCAATCTAGTTAATCGTGTATCACAACCATTTTTGACCCCAAATGAATTTAAATTGAAGGCCCCTATTATTGTGGTTGATCTTTCATATCAAAACGAATCAGTGAAAACTGGTCCTATTGATGTGAGAATTTCAATAGAACTAAAGACACCAAGTCATGAAAATACCCAAGATTATTGTCTCCTCATACAAGACCGTTTAGTTGAATATAACCCACTAAACGGACTAGTACAACGAGTTGTTTAACATTAGAAAAATGTTGAAAGATACTGTTTCGATTGATGTTCAAGGTTTCTTTGATAATAATAATAATTTTATTCTAAAGGAAATTGGAATTGTATTCGAAAAAGATCCAAACTTGAATAAAAGTTTTTTAATAGAACCACCATATGATTTTACTTTGCTAAATAAAAAATCTCGAAAGACTGCAATTTGGTTAACCAACAAACATCACAAAATTTTTTGGAACGATGGAGAAAATAATTTTTCACAAACTCGAAAGTATCTAAGGACAATTACAAGCGGAAAACAAATTATTTGTAAAGGTGTGGAAAAGAAACGATTTCTAGAGAAGTTTTTTGGGAGTCGTCAGCTCATTAATATCGAGGAAATGGGCTGTCCGTCATTAAACAGGTTTAAAGGAAACCGGTTTCCCTATTGTGAAACACACCTTAAGGGCGGGGTTTGTGCTCTTAACAATGCATACATTATTTTGACATTTTTTAAAAGTAGCTCCAAAACAATAAAATAATTTTTATACATCATTTTAAAGTTGAGACTAGATGTGTAAAGACCTACAAGAAAATAGAATTAACAAAATGAAATTTCATGAGGAAATTGACCAATTTATTGAAGAATTCAAAGGACAGATAATTGGTCAGCATTTTCAATATCTTCTAAACACAAAAACTATGTTCATGAATCGAGGTGGGCATGATCTCAAAACTACGAATTATGGTGAACACTTTACATTTTGTAATCCAGAAATGACATCGGAAACGTGCGCCTGCTTCTTCTATGCAAATCGCCGGAATCAAAACAGAAAATTAATTTCTATGTATAACAAAAATGTTCACAATACCAAAATAAATGAATAAATGTATTATTATGCTACAAAATAAACTTCTGACTTTTTATTTCGAGTTAAAATTACAGGTACGGAGAATGGAAAATATTTCATTGACTGAGATATGTCGGCTACTTGTGAGTTGTTGCGCGGTCGTGATTTCAACCCCTATTGTGGGAACGTATTAGAGCTAGAAGTCAGCCATGAGGTCGTTGGCGTGAGGCCCATGATCTTGTCAATGAGCGTGCGCCTTCAGGCTTGTGCATGTGTCCCTTTTATTGCGCCTGTCAATGAGCGTGCGCCTTCAGGCTTGGGCATGTGCCCCTTTTATTGCGGTCAGGTAATGGACAGGTGCGCATGTTCGGGTAGCTCTTGCTTGAATCCCTTTTATGACATGTTTATGACCCATTTGTGGAAAGGAGAGAATCTTAGAGAATTTACCAGTTAAACGTTCTGGGGCGGAAACAAAAATGTGTGTTTGAAAATTTTTCACATCTGAGAATCATTAACTTGTGAGATTTATTTTATTGGGGTTCTTTTGATTTCTAAATTAAATTTACAATCATAGAAAATATTATTCCTCAACATGATCGGACATGTTCCTCTAAGATAACCATCTTTGAATACTTTGGGTGTGCGACCTTTCACACGTGCACAGCAACACCTGTGATAATGAGGCAAAAGGGTACGTGATCACACCTTTCCCCAACATGATCGGATATGTTCCTCTAAGATAACAACCTTTGGATACTATGGTTGTGCGACCTTTCTCACGTGCACCTTTCTCACCTGACTATTAATTGCACATAATGAGGGGAAGGATACATGATCAATATTGTCACATTGGGGATTTGGGGGCGATGGGGGCAATTAAGTATACTCTTTATAGACATGATCGTGACATTTTTATGAGTTCAAAATCCATTAAAATCACTTAATTTATTGGATTATGCTAATTGTCCCAGAACCCGCATAGGTTAATGAGGGGGAGGGGGGGGGGCTTGGGGCCATTAATATGCTAATTGTCCCAGAACCCGCGTTTCCCTACTACTCGTCTGTCCGTCTGTCCGTCTGTCCGTCTGTCCGTCTGTCCGTCTGTCCGTCTGTCCGTCCGTTTCTACGCAAACTAGTCTCTCAGTTTTAAAGCTATCGGGCTGAAACTTTCCCAAAAGTCTTATATCTTTTGCAGGTAGTATATAAGTCGGAACCAGCCGGATCGGACAACTATATCTTATAGCTCCCATAGGAATAATCGGACAAAAAAATGAAAAAAAATTATATCTTTGGTGTTTTTTAGCATATAAACTCCTAAGCTTGGAAATAACAATTTTTAAATAATTTTGAATTTTGAATTAAATTTTATCGAAATCGGACGACTATATCATATAGCTGCCATAGGAACGATCGGAAAATTGGTAGGAAAATAATATGAAACAAATTATAGCTTCGGTGTTTTTTGACATATTATCTTATACTATTGGGAATATCATTTTTTGTGTTTTTAAATTTAATAATTATAGCTGCAAGGGTATATAAGCTTCGGCTTGCCGAAGCTAACTTCCTTTCTTGTTTTTTTTGTGATGTTATTATTGAATATTCATATGCAAGACCTGTTGATAATCATTAATGTTATACGTTCCGATGTGTCTCTCTTACTGAAGGTTGGTGGGGTTGGCTTCATCGTAATAATCATCTCCCTCATCAATGGTAAAGTCTCGTTCAAAAAAATAATTTTTCTCTAACAGGTTTCGCTCATTGGTATTGCTTACAGCATTATAGTGATGACAAAAAATTCGTAATGTTTTATTTGTGAAATCGCTATGATAATTGCATCGAATATTGACAATACTTCTCAAGTATCTTAATTTGAAATATCTACAAATTACAGCGGGTGCATCAATTATTCCACCAATATCCTCTTCTTTTCTAATTAACTCTTGGCGGAAATTTTCAACTACCTCATCGATCGTGGGGAAAGTATGAGGCATTTGCTCGAATAGTATCAAATCTCGTTTAAATCTATTATCATGTTGATTTTTGTTGTTGCTGGTGCTGCTCTCTCGAATCACTTCCACAAATGCGGTATTAAGTTAAAAAATTAAATTTACTTTGACAGTCAATGTTTCGTTTACAACGAGATCAAAACTAGAGTATTTAATTTCCGTTTGACAGGGAATTTTTTTGATATCAGATTCGCTTTTTACTGGCGCTATTCCGACGACGATTCCAAGTACACATAATAATATCAAAACCATAATTATTTTCATTTTTTTTGTATTTTATTAATTTTTAATATGCGATTATATACTTTCCCTGTGGGCGAATGCTTAGAGACTAGTTTTACAGAATTGTGATTAAAGTAAAAAATGCATGAATGTATGTATAGTATATAAGTATAAAGAATATAAATATTTTTTTGTCGTCTCTCTCTCGGGCTCTGGCTTTGGCTCTCTACTGATTATTGAGTATTAGATGCATTTGTTTTGGGCTGATAGCTTAGCAACACTAGTAAGTAAATGCATGAATAAAGTATATGTATATAAATATATATATAGGTATAAGTATAAAAAAGATTAAAAAAGTTTTTTTAGTCTGCTCTCTTTCACTCGGACTCCGGCTCTCCACTGATTATCGTTTATTGGCTGCGTCTGTTTGTTTGTGTTGTCATCGACTTCTAGCGCGTGCCCCTCTCTCAAGTGATTGTCATCGTCGCAGTTTGTACATAGTTGTTGATGTCTTCGTTGAGGATAATGTTCTTCAGGGTGTTGGGGTTTTTTTCAACAAATGTTTGTTCTACCTCACCGTTTGGTAATAAACGTTCAATGATGACTGTTTCAATATATTGCTTGCATTTTATATTTAGTGTTCTCATCTCATAATTGCTTTTATACAAACAACGAATTGATATAGCCGACTCTTTATATTGGAGATTAAAGTGCCCATAGAATGGTACTGTTGCATTCAATATCCTTCCAATATTTTTCTCCTTTTCTATTAGGTTTGCTTGAAACAATTTAATTACTTCATCCACCGTAACTTTAATATTACCCTCAGCATTGTCCTCATCGTTAGCTGTTGATATTGATGCTGCTGGTGGTGGTGGTGTTGACGATTCAGTTATCAATTCCACCCACTCAATGGGTTTTATTGTTGTGGTTGGTGGTGGTGGTGTTAATGATGATTGTCTCAAAAATTGTAATGAGAGGTTTACTTTTAACACCTCGTTGTTCGATAATGTTATATTAAATTCTACACTTTTTGTATTTGCATTGATACTATTGGTGATATTCAGAATAGAAGCAAATTCAGGATTCGGAATAGGATTACAGTTTCCTCCCGAATTGCAACCGAATAATAAAATAATTGTAATGATTATTATTCGCAACATTTTTATTTATATTTTTTTTTTTTTTTTTATTTTAGTTTTGATTGTAGTTTCTAGCTTGCAGTTCGACTTGCTACTAATGCTTGCTTGCTTGCTTACATTCTCACAGCTGTAGTAACTTTTTTGAAAATTGATATACATATCGTATAATAGTGCATATCTATTATAAGAAAAATTTTGATTTAATCCGTCATACGGACATACTTCAGAATTGAGATATACTTTCACATCGACTAAATCACAATGAACATATTTCTTATTGTTTTTAAATGCGATAATAACATAGCGAGGGCGTTCAGTTTCAGCAGCTAATTTAACACTCCAAATAAATGTAGTAGTCTGTGGAACTACTGGGTTATAATATATATCCCAACTCCTGAAGGGAATCAATAATGGCGTTTGTTTGTTTATCACATTAAACGTGTACAATTTATAAGCATCAGACAATTGTACATGAGGCATTTTCCAAACAATGCTCGAAATCGTCATTTTCAATTGACTCATTTTTAAAGGTACAGCAGTGCTCTTATAAACATCATCGTTATCTTTCCTCTTAATAGAACTAGCTCGTGTTTCCCATTAAGCAATATTTTATTGTAGTCTTCAGCAAATCCAAGTAACAGATTCAACGGCACGCAAAAATTAAAGTTTCTTCTTTCAAGTTTTAAATTGTCTGTAATGGACCATCCACAATTTTCGAGCAAGTGTCCTTGATTTTGTTTAATTGATAAATAATTTTTTAAATCGCTTGTTACACCCAAATGTCGTGTTCGATCAATTTCAATACCATTCAATTCATATCGAATTTCACTAAATAGATACGCCATACAATTATTCAATAAAGCTATTGTGGTTTCGATTTGATCATCAACTTTTGTGATATGCCCTTGAATGTGAAGAAAACTTTCGCTCGGCAACACATACAAATCTTGATTTTGTATGGCAATCCGAATTTCGTCATTGTTCTCATACAATCGCAAATAGGGTGAATAACTATGATAATCTTTCTTTATTATTGAATTATCAATAGTCGGTTTCTCGAGCACGTTAATTATATGACATTTTTTTTTTAATTTGAATCCTAAACTCAATAAAAATTTTTTATTGCACTCCGTTAATGGGATTTGTTTTTTTTGTCGTCGGCGTCGTTGTTGTTGTCGAGTAGCTAATCTGGTCAGCGTTGGTGAAGCGAGTGAGGGAGAATTGAGTTGTTGTATATAATCATTTTTTTTATATTCGTTTTAAATGTAATCTTATTGTAATTCTTTTACCGCGAAAATTAATCAGATTACCGTCTTGATCACAGATTTTTAAAGTTATCGAATGTATTTCTTTTGTGTTTACTGGTAGATATATAACATTTTGTGGTACCTCAGTTATTTTATATCCAGGACCAACGACAAGCGCAAACTGATGTAGTGTGTGTCTTGTTTCGTTGTTTATATATGTACCATTTATAATATTGCATTGTACACAAATGGTATTAATTTTTGTGATATCAATTGCCTTATCAGAAGTATGTAATATATTAGGGCTTAATATATTCGAAGTGAATCCCAATAAAGAGCCGATTGACTTTTCCTTATTGAAATATATTTTATCAGTTGCAGATAAAATTTCTGATTGCAAAGTGTTATAGTTTGGAACTAGATAAAATTTGGGACTTCCGTCGGTCTCATTCTGTGTTAACTTTCTATATTTTCGCGTCAATAGGTCGTTAATATCGCTGATTTCGTAGGAACCTACGGGGATTTTTATCAAATGTTTGCCAATATGAAATAAATTATTGTCTACGTCAAAGTTTGGAATCGAATTATAAGTGTCCAGGCTGATTAACGCACACTGATAGTTCTGTCCAAGTTCAATTGGAGGAAAATAATCTGCAACAAGTACTGACGTATTGCCTGTTGGTGTTAATGCTATCGACATCTTAACGGTTCGGGAGGGAATGAAATGTTTATAGACTTAACACATACACATATATAGTATGCTGCGTGTGTGTGTGTTTGCAAATCAATCCAGGAATTATGCTCTGATGAGAATCCCAACCATTTAACGAATGCTCTACCATTTCGACGTCTAATAACCTTCTCCACTAGATATGTATCGGGAAATTTAGTTTTCATCAGCTCATATTCGTAAAATCCTCCCTTAATATCATTTCCCTGATAATCTTTCAATATATACGTAATGGGATTGGTATTTTGTATCCGTTTGATTTGGAATATCTCAGTTGTCCAGTTTGGAGTATAACCTTTTTTGAACACATGTTTATATTTACTTATTCGCACATAATCGTCAACTTTGAATTTTGGTTTATGAGTGATTTTCAGATGATTGTAAACGGTTTGGAGGAGTAATTCTTCATTTAGAAAACTTACATCGTTTGGCGCCATCAGAATTGTTTTATGGTAAGTGTTATTATATTTAGCAATCAATGCCTTATATATATTAATCCATTTGTAGCTACCTTGATAGCTGAACTCTTTCCACATCATATTTTTGATGGTTCTATTAAATCGTTCAACGATGCTGGCTTTTAAAATACTATACGTTGAATAATGATTAATATGATTTAATTTCATCAGATTTTGAAATGTCTTTTTGAAAAATTCTTTACCATCATCTGTTTGTAAGTTTTTCGGTTTTCTTTGTGCGTCATCGAAAACGCTTTTCATACTCTTTGTGACGCTGTCTCCTGTTTTGTTTTTAATAGCAACAGCCCATGCTTGCTTCGAAAACGTGTCAATAACAGTTAAAAGATAACGATATTCCTTATTATATAATTGATAGGGTATCATTTCAACTAAATTGGCTTGCCATAAATCATCTATCCCCTTCATTATCACACGTCGTCTGATAAAATTTTTTCGTCCTTGTCTATGCAACTCTTCGGTGAGTTGTCTTTTATTCGCATTCAAGTTATTGTTGTCACTCATTTTGTTTATTTTCAATACCTTTGATAATAATGGGGAACTGTACTTTAATTCTTTTCACCTCATCCGTAGGTAGCTGTGTAGAGAGTAATTTAAAGAGAACGTCCTCAAGCCGTTGAATATTTTCTTCTAATCGCTCTATATACTTAGTTAGCTAATTTTATAAGATTCGCACTTTCAGTGACATCTGATTGAAGGTTTGTTTCCAATGTAATTATTTTGCTTATTAAAATATTTATGCTCTGTCTCAAGCTGTTTAAATCAATATCCGTTTTCTCTTGTCGATTTAAAATATATTTTTTTAGACTTGCTCCTCCTCCTCTTCCTCCTACTCCTCCGGACTACAAGCTTTCACCAAATTTATTAATCTGATTCATTTTATTATATTTGCCTCTCTAAGCTCTTCAATAATGGATATAATTTCGTTTTTGTGATTGGTATTTCCAGCACTCTCGGATGCTAATAGTAATCTTAATCTCTCGATTAATTCATTCGGATCATACCAATACTTGTATCCTCTATCCTCCGTGGAGTAAGATTTTGTTGTTGCTGCTGCTGCTGCTGTTTGTGTTGTAAGCAAACCTTTACCAATAAGTTGTGTTTTCGGTTTGAATAGATTTTTTATAATATGCTGATACTTAGATGATTTAGACCCCTTAACTTGTGAACTATTCTGATATTTTCGTTTGTGTGCGTTTGTTCTTAACAGAATATCTCGATAATTTTTCAAGTCCAGATTTGAATAATGCGCGGGCTTCGTGTGAAATAGCAATTGAAATAGACCAGGAGTAAATTTCCATTTTTCCTTATCAATAATAATTGTATTATTATTATATTTCAATTTACTATTGGCAAAATACCATTCACCATTTTCTTTTATATTCAGACCATACAACATGTCCAATTGTTTTTGACTTTTTCAAAGCTGAATATTACATAAAACGGTGATTTCTTAATTGAAACTTTTCTCTTGATTGCAATTTGTTTTTTCTTTTTGATCACATTGTTGTTGTTGTTGTTGTTGTGGTTGTTGTTTTGTCTTGTTATATCTTGGATATCTGGGTCCATTTATCAAAAAACTTTTCTCAAGCATAGAATCTCTTTTTTCGATTAATTTTAATCTTTTATTAGAGGAAGAAGAAGAAGACTGAGGCAGAGGTAAATTTTCTGTGTGAGCACTTCGTTTTTTTTTTGTGTGTGTGTGATCTCGGTGTAAAATTTATAATGTTCGACGACGACGGCGACGACGATGTCTGTGCTGTTTTTTTTAAATCTATTAAATTTGGGACCATTGACCTTACGACTTTTTTCAAGCATAGAATCTCTTTGTAGCAGATTAAAAGGTAATTTGTATCTCTTGTTATTAGGCTGGAGTGCTGCTGCTAAAGATAAATTCTCAATGTTAGCATTACGTTTGAGATTTTTAAAAAGACTTAATTTTAAATCATAATCATCATGATCAACAGCAGCAGCAGCAGCAGCAGCAGTAGCAGGGAGTGCTGTGGGGGCAGGGGGAGCAGGAGGGAGAGGGAGAGCAGTAGATGTACTACTACTAACTACTGCATTGTGGTCGTCGTCGTCGTGTTCGTTGCCGTTTTGTGTGTGTGCAGGACTGTTTATACCCGTTACTCGTAGAGTAAAAGGGTATACTAGATTCGTCGGAAAGTATGTAACAGGCAGAAGGAAGCGTTTCCGACCCCATAAAGTATATATATTCTTGATCGGGATCACTAGCCGAGTCGATCTAGCCATGTCCGTCTGTCCGTCTGTCCGTCTGTCTGTCCGTCCGGATGAACGCTGAGATCTTGGAAACTATAAGAGCTAGGCTATTGAGATTAGGCGTGCAGATTCCAGAGCTTCTTACGCAGCGCAAGTTTGTTTCAGCAGAGTGCCACGCCCACTCTAACGCCCACAAACCGCCCAAAACTGAGGCTCCTACAGTTTTCATGCTAGAATAAAAATTTTAATTGAAATGTATTGTTCTCATCAATACCTATCGATTGACCCAAAAAAAGTTTACCACGCCCACTTGAACGCCCACAAACCGCCCACAAACTTCAAAAAATCGTAAATATGACCGCAGATATCTCGGAAAATATCAAAGATAGAGAAATGGGAATTCAGATTTAGATTCCGTAGGCTTGAGCGCAGCGCAAGTTTGTCACGCGAATATGCCACGCCCACTCTAACGCCCACAAACCGCCCAAGCCTGTGGCGCCCACAATATTCATGCTAGATAAAAAATTTTAACTGAAATGTATTGGTCTTGTCAATACCTATCGATTGATCCAAAAAAAATTTTGCCACGCCCACTCTAACGCCCACAACGCTTAAATCTGTCTACCGCCGGTAGGTGGCGCATTTCAACCTCGCTTTGCTGCATATCTCCATTTTCCTTTGGTCATTTTAGCTGAGTAACGGGTATCTGATAGTCGAGGTACTCGACTATAGCGTTCTTCCTTGTTTTTTCTAATAAATTAGAGTATTTTGCTCTTTAACTATCCAAAAATGAAGTATAGTCTGATAGGATATCGTTGGAAGTATCTATCAAGTCGGGTGGGTTGTTGTTGTTGTTGATTATTGGAAAACTCGTTATTTGCGGACGATTAAATTCCATATCAAACACATTAGCATCATCATCATCATCAGCAGCAGCAGCAGCATCCTCATGCTGGATGTTTCTTCGTTGATAAGGTCTTCTTTTCCTTCTGTTTGCATTATAGGATTTAAATTTTCCCACTTGTATCCCCAAATCGTTGTTGTTGTCGGTGTCTAGTCTTCTTCGCATAACCCTCTTTGGAGAGTATCGTTTTTTGTGTTTAAGCATTTCAACATGTTGTTGTTGCTGCTGCTGCTGCTGCTGTTGTTCTCCTTCTCGACGTCCTCGATGCTGATGATCATCATATTTTATCAGTTCACGCCTATTATTGTTATTGTTGTTGTTGTTCGGGTTATTCGGATTCTCAACGTTGTATTTATTTGCCTTCTTGTTCTTTTTTAGAAAACTTTCCGCAATCACATTCAAAGGTTTTGTGATTGGTTTAAAAGTATTTTCCAGCATATTAATTCGATCCATTTCATTTTCAATTTCTGTGTCAACAACAATCTGGTTTGAACCAGATCATCCAACACTTGAGACTTATTTTTTGATTTCACCATTGCTGCTGTTGTTGTTGTTTGTTTAAAAACCAATTATTTACTAGTAAAATATATGATATTATATATATATACTTATATATATATATAGCTGATCCAAAGTTGATCCAAAGCTGATCCAGAGCTGATCCAGAGCTGATCCAGAGCTGATCCAAAGCTGATCCAAAGCTGATGCCGAGCTGATCCAGAGCTGATCGAGAGATGATGATGATTATAGATGTATAAAACTATCGAATCCTTTTCTATATCGTCCTTTATTAATATCATTATCTTTACTTATGAGAACAAATTCATATTTTTGCTTCCAGCGTTCCTCCCAAATTTTTATAAATTGCTTAAAAGTCATATCGCCTATAACATGATCATTGTAAATATGTTTAATATTCATTTCATCTTGTTTAAAAATTATAATCAAATTAGCGTTGTCACGTATTAAGTGTTTTGGTATTTTTGTATAAGTTTGGCATAGATAGAAGGAGTCTATGTGTTTGTGGCGACCCATACAGAAATAATCTCTTATTGCTGTTTGCTTATCACAGATTACGTCATCAAATATCATTATTGAGTGTGGGCTAGCCCTTTCTGGACTGACGACTTTTTCCTTGTCTGAAAACGTGAACATGTGTATCCCCTTAATTGGTTTAATCAATTTCATTAAATATTGATACCTTGGCTGATACAACGATTTTGAATAAATGTATATATTTTGAAATTTAAGTCCTTTCGATCAAACTTATCATTACGTTTGTCTTTCCACAATTAGATGGTCCCACAATTAGAGCGCGTATCGAATTCGGTAACAATGGGCTATGTATAATTTTTCCGCTCCTCTCCCCCTCACCACAAATTTGATCGACATTTCGAACTTTAATTTGTCTGGTTTGTTTTATAAATCTCATTTTGTTGTTGTTGCTGTTGTTGTTGCTATTGTTGTTGTTGTTGTTGTTGTTGTTTTTGTTGTGGTTGTTTTATTGAACAAATTTTTACAACTACTAATGAAAATACTATAAATATTTGAGTATATATTTCGTTTTTGTTTAATATACGATTGTCATTGAAACAGAATAGTCATAAACAAAAAACAAAAAAAAACAAGAAGAAAGATGATATTCCCAATAGTATAAGATAATATGTCAAAAAACACCGAAGCTATAATTTGTTTCATATTATTTTCCTACCAATTTTCCGATCGTTCCTATGGCAGCTATATGATATAGTCGTCCGATTTTGATAAAATTAAATTCGAAACTCAGAACTAATTAAAAAATGTTATTTCCAAGCGTAGGAGGTTATATGTTAAAAAACACCGAAGCTATAATTTGTTTCATATTATTTTCCTACCAATTTTGCGATCGTTCCTATGGCAGCTATATGACATAGTCGTCCGATTTTGATAAAATTTAATTCGAAATTCAGAACTAATTAAAAAATGTTATTTCCAAGCGTTGGAGGTTATATGTTGAAAAACCCCGAAGCTAAAATTTTTTTCATATTATTTTTCCACAAATTTTCCGATCGTTCCTATGGCAGCTATATGATATAGTCGTCCGATTTCGATAAAATTTAATTCAAAATTCAAAATTATTTAAAAATTGTTATTTCCAAGCTTAGGAGTTTATATGCTAAAAAACACCAAAGATATAATTTTTTTTCATTTTTTTGTCCGATTATTCCTATGGGAGCTATAAGATATAGTTGTCCGATCCGGCTGGTTCCGACTTATATACTACCTGCAAAAGATATAAGACTTTTGGGAAAGTTTCAGCCCGATAGCTTTAAAACTGAGAGACTAGTTTGCGTAGAAACGGACGGACAGACGGACAGACGGACAGACGGACAGACGGACAGACGGACATGGCTAGATCGACTCGTCTAGTCATGCTGATCAAGAATATATATACTTTATGGGGTCGGAAACGTCTCCTTCACTGCGTTGCAAACTTCTGACTGAAATCAATATACCCTCTGCAAGGGTATAAAAACACCGAAGCTATAATTTGTTTCATATTATTTTCCTACCAATTTTGCGATTTGGCAGCTATATGACATAGTCGTCCGATTTTGATAAAATTTAATTCGAAATTCAGAACTAATTAAAAAATGTTATTTCCAAGCGTTGGAGGTTATATGTTGAAAAACACCGAAGCTAAAATTTTTTTCATATTATTTTTCCTATATGATATAGTCGTCCGATTTCGATAAAATTTAATTCAAAATTCAAAATTATTTAAAAATTGTTTTTTCCAAGCTTAGGAGTTTATATGCTAAAAAACACCAAAGATATAATTTTTTTTCATTTTATTGTCAGATTATTCCTATGGGAGCTATAAGATATAGTTGTCCGATCCGGCTGGTTCCGACTTATATACTACCTGCAAAAGATATAAGACTTTTGGGAAAGTTTCAGCCCGATAGCTTTAAAACTGAGAGACTAGTTTGCGTAGAAACCGACGGACAGACGGACAGACGGACAGACGGACATGGCTAGATCGACTCGTCTAGTCATGCTGATCAAGAATATATATACTTTATGGGGTCGGAAACGTCTCCTTCACTGCGTTGCAAACTTCTGACTGAAATCAATATACCCTCTGCAAGGGTATAAAAACGGAAATGCAATAATGCGTATAAATCATAAACATAAATTAAATTCATATCAGTATCGAATTGGTAGTGGACTCGTTAACAACTTGATTAACAAACTACCAATTGAACTTCATTTGCCAGGATATCAATTTTGTGGACCAGGCACAAAACTTGCAGAGCGTTTGAAACGTGGAGACAAAGGGATTAATCCGCTAGATGCAGCGTGTCGAGAGCACGATATTGCATATTCACAATTCAAAGTCCTGAAAAATCGTCATCAGGCCGATGATATATTAGCTGATAGAGCGTGGGAACGTTTTAAAGCAAAAGATAGCGGTCTAAAAGAACGTTCTGCTGCTTGGTTTGTGACTAACGCCATGAAAACAAAAGTTAAATTCGGTCTAGGTATGTCTAAAATCAAATCTCGTCGACGTCAACGTAAGAGGAAACCAGCTAGTAATAAAAAAAAACCACGTCGACGTCACCGACAAACAAAAAAAAAATCATTCGCAAGCATTGTGAGTCAAACGAAGCGAATTTTGAAACGAAGAAATCCTACGAGTATCGATGAAGCAATTCAGATATCTCAACAATCAATCCCACCAAGTTTTCATCGAGGTCAACGAGGACGAGGTCGACGAGGTCGACTAGGTCTAGCGAATAATATCTCCAATATTCCGAGGGTGATACCATTACCAAAAATTGGGGGATTTCTACCGTTGATGCCAATATTGACTGCACTTGGTGCAGTTGGTGGTCTTGCCAGTGGTGGATCTGCTGTTGCTAAAGCAATAAACGCTGTCAAAAATGGTAAAGAACAATTAGCCGAAGCGACACGTCATAACCGCTATATGGAATCAATTGCGATGGGAAAAGGACTTTTCCTGAAACCTTATAAGAAAGGATATGGACTATTTTATAAGCCATATTCACCAAAAAACTAATAAATATGCTACCCAAACAAGCACTTACCGATATTGATTTAATTGATTTTGGTAAACAGCATTTTATACACTTTCGTGGTGTTTTTATGCGTGATCGTCTCCCCAAGAAACCATGAACCAACGAATGTGGGATAATTAATTTACATAACGAAAGCGGTAGTGGCACGCATTGGGTAGCATATTTCAAGAATAGAAATTATAAAGAATACTATGATAGTTTTGGTGATTTGCAACCGCCCATTGAAATTGTGAAATATTTAAAACCACCCATTGAATATAACTATAGAAATGAACAAAAATACAATACATATAACTGTGGTCATTATACCCGTTACTCGTAGAGTAAAAGGGTATACTAGATTCGTCGGAAAGTATGTAACAGGCAGAAGGAAGCGTTTCCGACCCCATAAAGTATATATATTCTTGATCAGGATCACTAGCCGAGTCGATCTAGCCATGTCCGTCTGTCCGTCTGTCCGTCTGTCTGTCCGTCCGGATGAACGCTGAGATCTTGGAAACTATAAGAGCTAGGCTATTGAGATTAGGCGTGCAGATTCCTGAGCTTCTTACGCAGCGCAAGTTTGTTTCAGCAGAGTGCCACGCCCACTCTAACGCCCACAAACCGCCCAAAACTGAGGCTCCTACAGTTTTCATGCTAGAATAAAAATTTTAACTGAAATGTATTGTTCTCATCAATACCTATCGATTGACCCAAAAAAAAGTTTGCCACGCCCACTTGAACGCCCACAAACCGCCCACAAACTTCAAAAAATCGTAAATATGAACGCAGATATCTCGGAAAATATCAAAGATAGAGAAATGGGAATTCAGATTTAGATTCCGTAGGCTTGAGCGCAGCTATAATTATTAAATTTAAAAACACAAAAAATGATATTCCCAATAGTATAAGATAATATGTCAAAAAACACCGAAGCTATAATTTGTTTCATATTATTTTCCTACCAATTTTCCGATCGTTCCTATGGCAGCTATATGATATAGTCGTCCGATTTTGATAAAATTAAATTCGAAACTCAGAACTAATTAAAAAATGTTATTTCCAAGCGTAGGAGGTTATATGTTAAAAAACACCGAAGCTATAATTTGTTTCATATTATTTTCCTACCAATTTTGCGATCGTTCCTATGGCAGCTATATGACATAGTCGTCCGATTTTGATAAAATTTAATTCGAAATTCAGAACTAATTAAAAAATGTTATTTCCAAGCGTTGGAGGTTATATGTTGAAAAACACCGAAGCTGAACAAAAATACAATACATATAACTGTGGTCATTTATGTTTAAAATTTTTATTTCGAAAAAATAAAATGTAATATATTTGTATAAAAAACAAGAAAGGAAGTTAGCTTCGGCAAGCCGAAGCTTATATACCCTTGCAGCTATAATTATTAAATTTAAAAACACAAAAAATGATATTCCCAATAGTATAAGATAATATGTCAAAAAACACCGAAGCTATAATTTGTTTCATATTATTTTCCTACCAATTTTCCGATCGTTCCTATGGCAGCTATATGATATAGTCGTCCGATTTTGATAAAATTAAATTCGAAACTCAGAACTAATTAAAAAATGTTATTTCCAAGCGTAGGAGGTTATATGTTAAAAAACACCGAAGCTATAATTTGTTTCATATTATTTTCCTACCAATTTTGCGATCGTTCCTATGGCAGCTATATGACATAGTCGTCCGATTTCGATAAAATTTAATTCGAAATTCAGAACTAATTAAAAAATGTTATTTCCAAGCGTTGGAGGTTATATGTTGAAAAACACCGAAGCTAAAATTTTTTTCATATTATTTTTCCACAAATTTTCCGATCGTTCCTATGGCAGCTATATGATATAGTCGTCCGATTTCGATAAAATTTAATTCAAAATTCAAAATTATTTAAAAATTGTTATTTCCAAGCTTAGGAGTTTATATGCTAAAAAACACCAAAGATATATTTTTTTTTTATTTTTTTGTCCGATTATTCCTATGGGAGCTATAAGATATAGTTGTCCGATCCGGCTGGTTCCGACTTATATACTACCTGCAAAAGATATAAGACTTTTGGGAAAGTTTCAGCCCGATAGCTTTAAAACTGAGAGACTAGTTTGCGTAGAAACGGACGGACAGACGGACAGACGGACAGACGGACAGACGGACATGGCTAGATCGACTCGTCTAGTCATGCTGATCAAGAATATATATACTTTATGGGGTCGGAAACGTCTCCTTCACTGCGTTGCAAACTTCTGACTGAAATCAATATACCCTCTGCAAGGGTATAAAAAGGAAATTTTTCTTTTATTTTTAGCTTAACTTAGTAGGCTATATCTTTGTGCCCCCATGCAAGTGTGTCTATATTATTCTCTTTTATATAGCGCTTATCATCTAAATAGTTTAGGGTGACTTTTGTATACTCTTGCGTATAAATTTGATGTAATTTCGATTTAAATAAGTACATTGTTCCAACTTGCTTATTTTTTTTATACAAGCAATCTCGAAAATCGTTAATAGTTAATTTTGAGGTCACACTCGCCTTTACTCCTTTAATTTTTTTGATCTCCGTTGTTTCAGCATTATTTATATTAGAGACTTGTATTGAATACATTTTAGCTCTGAGTCCAATAAATTCTTTTATTATATCCCCCCTGCACTCATCTTTCATCATACCTAATTTTTTTTTGTTTATCAATGGTAATTTAAAAACATTATCCTTATCATATTCTGAAGTATCGAAATGCTGATCAATTTCAAAACGAATGTCATTATAAAAATCTATAGTCTTAATATCATAGATAAAAGAATCAGTATCCATATACATTAAATTGATATTTTCTTGATATTTCGGCTTCATATAGTCATAGTGAAAATTGTACATTTTAAATTTTGATAATTCTAGAACGGTGAAGCCAATGTAGACAGGCTTATCATAAACAACATGCACTTTTTTCATTTGAATTGCAAAGAAATCATCGGCT
This sequence comes from Drosophila subpulchrella, assembly GCF_014743375.2. Lineage (NCBI taxonomy): Eukaryota > Metazoa > Arthropoda > Insecta > Diptera > Drosophilidae > Drosophila > Drosophila subpulchrella. The sequence goes on along the minus strand of NW_023665724.1, from coordinate 196,145 downwards.
AATTGCAATATATTCTTAAAATTAAATTAAGATAAGTGCTCTAGCTCCCAATTTTTTACCATCACTCTCCCACCTGGACACTAATTTAATTGATTTTCTCTTGTCGACATTCTCCATTGTCTTGCCATAGACTGCATTGTTTAGCAGTTTGAAAAAATTCTTTTCAAAATCATTAACAGCCAATGTTCTGTGATGATTGTTGCAATCAATATATTTTTTAAGCCAATCAGATTGATCAAATTGTAATATTCGATGAATTTTCTTTAAAATCAGTCCATGTTGAAGACATTGCTGCAAATTTCTATAGTGAATTATATAATTATATTTGTTTGTCAAGTCTGCAATCAATTTTGATTGTTGCAAATTTTCATTTTTTTTGTTTTGCGGACAAAATGGTAAATCATTGTGCTGGCTGTGTAAGCTTTCAGTGTATTCCAAATCTACCTCTAAAATATAACCAATTGATTGATCATCTACGCACGTGTTTAAATCAAAATTTTCAAAATTTCCCTCTTCTGTTTCTTCTAGCCATTTAAAATTTTTATACGGAATAGCTTGTGACATAGCATACCCATATAAATTATTAACATCTAAGTATACAATATAATTTGATTCTTTCTCACAGTCGTAATCGTTATTTAGATATTTGTTATTTGCAATAGAATGACGTTTACTACATTGAACAAGACCACCTCTAATACCTTTCATTATAAAATTATACATATCAATATCTGTGAGTAGTTCTAATTCAGTTTTAGTTGTCTTCAACATAGCATCCCATGATAGACCAGGAGTTGTATAATATTGACAAGGATCTAAATTATAGATTTTTTACATACTTTTCTAAAATTCTCAAAAACATCGCATAGCAACAGCACATCTACCTTCAAATATAACAATAAATAATCTAATAAATTTGTGCACTCGAAGGCATTCCAAACGTTTTGAGCGTGCTGATAACTCTCTTCAGAACAGTGTTTACTAGTTAATTGATTATAAAAATTTTCGCGCAACGGTAATTGTGTATCTGACAAGCGTTCAACTGAATTTAAATAGCTATACGGAAATATGCCTTTACGTTTAACCATTTGAAATTTGTTCGGGTCCGTGAAAAATGACTTTATTGTGATTAGATTTTCTTCTTTTAAATAACTGGCTAAGCTGTCTAAACTGGAAGGCATAAATCTAAATGAATCTAAAAATCGAAGTTCTAACGTTTCATTGGGATTTATATAAATTTTCTTTGAGATCGAAATATAAAACTCTTTGTTTAGCGGAATTATAGAAATATCACCAGGAATTTTAATTAATTCTTTCACAAATAAATGAGCATCGTATGCCGAGAGATTATGGAAAAATATTGGCAAAAATTTTGCTTATTTATAGTTTAAATTGCAATTATTATGAGCTACACCTCTATATTTGCCTGTTAAGTGACAATGGTCTAGAACTCTTTTAGATTGATCAGTGAATAAATTACCGCATATACTACAATTTTGTTCTAAGTCAATAATTTTTTGTTGCTCCATTGATAGCGGATACAAGGGAATCGTTACACTTAAGTGATTTTGATATAACACTAAACAATCATTATATATGCTCTCAACAAAATGTGCTGCACAATCTTCACCATAATATATTCGAAAATATCTCAAACTATTGTCAAATGAACACTTTTTATAATAACTATATGCATACGGTATGTGCTTTTGAATTAAATTTATGTTATCCGAAGTTTTCAGATTCATCCCTTCTAAAATACACTCAAAATCAGCATATGCCACAAAAGGAACATCTAATTGATTTTAAAAATTTTTAAATCTTAAAATCGCCGTTTCATTTGAGGGCATCTCAGTTATAATTCTATTACACTCCATAATATGTCGTTCCAGTTTGTCGCTATCATCGAAATGTAGAAAACAGCCATTGCATAGATGAATCTTCCTCGTACTTTTCGTTATTTGTTTGCGAAGTAATCTAATGGAGAAGCAAAGAAATAAATATAATTTTTTTTTTTTTAATCCAAGCATAGTGATATTTGTCATCCTTCTCGAGAAGTAGTAGATATATAGTGTGTAAGACGTTGCTAGTTTTATTATTAGTTAAATATTATGGGCCGATAATTGTCTGTTCATCGCTGTCTACACCCAACACAGTTATACTAATTTCAGGATTATTTTCTTCAAATATTTTTATGCTGTCGACCGGTGTGGGGAATTTTAACCCACTTAAATTTAACGATTTATTATTAATATTTATTATATCCGACCTAATATTGTAAATGCCTTTACGTTTATATTGATTGGGTCGATTCTTATTAACTGGAAGTTTCACAAAAGCCGATATTAATGCCCATTTAAAACAATATTCGTCTCTATTTTGCACGTTGATGCAGGCTTTTTTGCTTACTATTTCTCTGGGCAAATCAATGAAATTCGAACGCTTTATGAGTTGATATTTATTTATATTAACTTCTAAATGAACTATTTCAATTAGGGACCAACCACTGTCTCGTTCTTGAAACTCGCTCATCTCACTTTTTATATAGTCATTTAAATTATTGATTATTTCATTTAGACTTTTAGTCTGACTCGTTGTTGGATTTAAGGCTTGCATTTTTGTTTGAAATGACTAGATTTATTTCACAATGATTAGATTTATTTCTTTAATCAAAACATAATTACAGAATTGTTCAAAATTAAATTTGATATTGATGTGTTTTTTTTTGAGCTTCTTGGAGTAGAGTGATCACATGTTCTTTGATTGATTGTTGGAATAATTGGATATCCAAGCACTCTTTATTGTGATTTGTGATTATATAAGTTTCAATACGATTCCGAAATGCACTTCTTATACACCGCAAGTTATCACTTATTTGCGCACCAGATAATTGCTTATGCAAGTTGGTGCGTAAGTGATGCGACCAACTAATTTTAGCAACATTTAGATTACAGACATCACAATATCGTACTTCACTAGCGACAGGATTTGTGTTACTAGGCCCAGGATTGTTATTGTTATGTAAAGCATCAGCCATTTTTGTTTTTGTTTTGTTTTAAATATTAATTGAAAAAGTTTATTATATTTATTTTTCTTATTCGTTACAAAAATTTAAAATATAATTATCCCCATCCGATCTAAGTTTGACTAGCTTGTAGCCCCCCGTCGCCATGTGCTCCACAGCGAGAACACCACAAAATCTTCAAATGTAAGCATAATTGTATCGCCGTAGCGTGTCCGCTTCACTTCAGCGTTCTGTATCACAATCGGTGTGTTAAACTGGAGAGCCTTAACACTCTTAATTGGGGGTAAAGAGACGGCCCCAAGCTCGTTAAACTGTTCTCCAAAGTCAGACATGCTGCTGCTGCTGCTGCTGATGATAATGCTGATGATGAAGGATTCTTCAAATAGTGCGAGTGACTTCTTGCTCTGAATTTGACTTCTGCTTTCTGAATTACTCCAGTACTCTACATCTCATATTTATACCAGTTTGCGAGACGAACAAATCTGAAAAGAAAGAGAGATAAATACTTATGTATATTTAAATAAAATAAATAACAACAATATATATTTATATACACACAACAATGTTTCACGATAACAATATATATATGTACATACATAACTTTTAAACGAGAGTGAGAGGTCAATTGGGAGGGGAAGTGGGAGGGGAGGGCGGAGTGGGCGCTATCGCAAACGAGAGTGAGAGTCCGAGGACAAGCGGGAAGTGAGCGCAACCCCCCAGAGGGTCAAGCCCCAGGACGAGCGGGAGGGGAAGTGGGAGGGAAAGTGAGCGCAACCCCCAGAGAGTCAAGCCCCATGACAAGCGGGAGGGGAAGGGGGAGGGGGAGTGAGCGCGGCCCCAGAAGCTTCCACAACAACAACTTCCGCTCGCGATAGGCGCCCCCGCACCAGCGATAAAAAAGTGATCCAGAACATACAAACCCCCCATTGATCCAGAACATACAAACCCCCATTGATCCAGAACATACATGTCCACCCTACTCTACATTGATTTCTCATGAGATTGATGTCGGCGACGCTAAACTGGTCAAACAGCGCCATTTTCCCGTATCTCCCGCTGTAGAAAAACTGCTATATGCCGAAGTCGAGAGCATGTTGGCAATGGGAGTGAAAGAGGAGTCCCAGAGCGCTTGGTCGTCACCAGTCTTTCTTGTTCAAAAGCCAGGAAAAGTCAGTCTGTGTTTAGATAGTCGCAAAATCAATGCTGTGACGAAAAAGGATGCATATCTATTACCGCAAAACGATGGTATTTTGTCACGACTATCCAAGGCAATGTTTATCTCGAGGTTGGATCTGAAAGATGCCTGTTGGCAGATCCCTTTAGATTCAAAATCGCGCGATAAGACGGATTATACTATTCCGGGAAAGCCTCTTTTATGTTATCGCAAGTTTATCAGCAATTTTGCCTCGGTAGCAGCCCCACTAACAGACTTACTTAAGCCCAAGAAAAAATTCCATTTAATCAGCCAAAAACTATGCTATGTTCTGCTCCTGTACTAGGCAACGCAAATTTCAATAAGTCCTTTTTCGTGCAGTGTGACGCTAGTAAAACGGGAGCATTCGTGTTAAAAGAACCAAACAAGGCACATCGCAACTATTCTGTCACTGAGCAGGAATGTCTAGCTGCTATAGTATGCATAAAACGGTACAGGACTTACATTGAAGGACCTGAATTAACGGTCATAGTAGACCACTTATCTCTTAAGTGGCTTATATCCCAGACCGATTTACATTCTCGTCTAGCTCGATGGGCATTCAAGCTACAAGGCTTCAATTTTAAAATAGAGCATCGAGCATCATCATCAATTCGCTCTTTCAGTGAACGGTAGTGTTTTTGTCTTGCGCTCCGAATATTTGTTCTTTTTGTCCATAAACCATCGGGGTTTATTTATGTAACTTGTAATGTCCCCTACAACATCCGTGCGCGTCGCGAGTGCATAGTGATTGTTTTGTGTTTAAATTAACAAAATAAGATTGCACATAAGGCGGCTTACAAAAAGCACTGTTACCGAATTAATCCGGAACAGCCGTAGAAATACGGATCTGCTTGTGGCGCTTGAGTCGCAGCTCACTAGGCGTATGCTATCTGTGCCCGATTCTCCCAAGCGTAAAAAGATCGCGGTCGATAGACAACCGTGGTTGCCGCTAGTGTAACTCTCTTTGGCGATCCGGGGTCTGCTGCACAGCAGTCGATCTCAGCTGCCGCACAAATGGTACTGAGGTCGAAAGCGAAAAAAGATTCGGTTTCCGAATGCAAAGGACGCGAGAATTTGCCGCATGAGACTCCCGAAAAATCTGTTATAAATAATACAATAATAATTCCAATGCCGCATGTTGACTTAACGTCCGGAGTACCGACTGAAACTGGTAGTGCAGCCATAAATGCCGTAGTACCAAAATCTGTCACATGCGTGGTACCTAAAACAGTCACCTGTGTACCGCAGCGGAAACAAATTTTTGTTTCTCGGCTGAATCCTAACCTTTCATCCCTGGAAATAACGGCCTATATCCGTAACAAAGTTCTGACTGATGATCTAAAGGTTGAACGATTAAACTTTCCATATGCTAGGGAAGTTTCATCATTTAAGATCGGTGTTTCCTGTGCTCATTTTGCAACTATGTGCTCAGCCAATTTTTGGCCTGTTGGCATTTTTGTTAAAGAAGCTAAAGCTAAAAGAAGAAAAAAAGAAAATTCGTTTAAAGGAAGTTGGAAATCCCTTTAAAGAGCCATCAAAATCTACATCCTCATCTTTTTCAAAAACTAAACTCTTTTCTTCAGCCTTCCTATCAGAAAACAAGAGGTTTACAAAGTAAGTTGACCAAATTGTACACTGATAGTTTTTCCTTGTCTTCCCATGTTATCGTGTTTACAGAATCCTGGTTAAATCCGGAAATTCTTACTTCCGAAGTTTTTCCAAGTAAGTACACAACTTACAGGCTTGATCGTCCGACCCGACGTGGAGTTTTAATTGCAGTTGACTTAGAATTAACGTCTGAAGTAATAACGTCCGACAAAATGTATGACATTGAATTTCTGTGTATGAAAGTATTCCTTCCGGGTATTTCTATATACATAACATGTTCATATATTCCGCCATCATCTGAATTCCCAATATATGTGAATCATCTGTCCGCTATCCAGTTTATTTCAGATAAACTATCAGATGGGGATCAGTTAATAGTTTTAGGTGTCTTTAATATACCAGCAACATGGTCCTCCGTCGAAACATCAAATATATTGTTACCTTCAACGCAGCGTGACGATTTGCTTGATATTTCATTGTGTCAGGTAAATCACGTTTTAAATTTATTAGAACGATTACTCGATCTATGCTTTGTTTCCAGTCCAGATTGTGTTCGCAAAGCTAGAACCTCTGCAATTACTTTACCAGAAGACCCATATCACCCAACGCTACGGCTGACTATTGACACGGTTACAAGAGTGCATGAACTATCTGAAAAGTCAGCTGAACGCATCCCCTGCTTTCGTAGAGAAAACTTTGCACTCATTAATAGCCTTATAGCTTGCCCGGATTTGTCTTATCTGTACTTATGTGCTAATATAACTGAAGCTGTAAATATATTTATACCCGTTACTCGTAGAGTAAAAGGGTATACTAGATTCGTCGGAAAGTATGTAACAGGCAGAAGGAAGCGTTTCCGACCCCATAAAGTATATATATTCTTGATCAGGATCACTAGCCGAGTCGATCTAGCCATGTCCGTCTGTCCGTCTGTCCGTCTGTCCGTCTGTCCGTCTGTCCGGATGAACGCTGAGATCTCGGAAACTATGAGAGCTAGGCTATTGAGATTTGGCGAGCAGATTCCTGAGCTTCTTACGCAGCGCAAGTTTGTTTCAGTAGAGTGCCACGCCCACTCTAACGCCCACAAACCGCCCAAAACTGTGGCTCCTACAGTTTTGATGTTAGATAGAAAATTTTAACTGAAATGTATTAGTCTTGTCCATACCTATCGATTGACCCAAAAAAAATTTTTCTACGCCCACTCTAACGCCCACAAACCTCCCAAGAAAAAAAGCTATGACGTCAGAGCCAGACAGTGCGAAATGTTTTTACGCGTGTATGTGTGTGTATGTAAATAGTTGCCGGCCGAACTTAGCGGCAAAGAGAAAAGCACTGCCGGCGCTCAGAGAGAGCAAAGTGCGCGGCTAACTTATTCTATTGAACAATGAATTTGTCACGCCTACCCTGACGCACACAACGCTTAAATCTGTCTTCCGCCGGTAGGTGGCGCATTTAAATCTCGCTTTGCTGCTTGCATATCTCCATTTCCCTTTGGTCGCTTAAGCTGAGTAACGGGTATCTGATAGTCGAGGTACTGGACTATAGCGTTCTCCCTTGTTTATAATGTATTGAACGCAGTTTTTGATACATGCGTTCCTACGTATTGTCCTTAAATTTCATACCAACCTCCGTGATTTAACAAAGAGCTGGCACGACTTAAAAATGTAAAGTCTAAACTCTACAACAAGTTTAAAGCTTCCGGTTCACACGCTGCCTTTTCCCAAAACTTAAGTGCTCGGTCTGATTTTACCGTGCTTAACGCCCAGTGTTATAAAAACTATTTAGCTCGTTGCAAGACCCAGCTTACTTTTAAATTTGTCTTTAGAAACGTCCGATTTCCCACACAGATAGAAAGAGTCGTTTGATATCCCGCTTCATACAGAAGGGAGTAAGTTGAACGCATGTAATTACAGAGGTATTTCAAAGCTATCAGCTATACCGAAGCTCTTTGAGAACATTATTACGCCCCATTTACAACATAGTTGTTGGTCCCTTATTTGTCAACACGAATTTGTAAAACGTAGGTCAACGACAACCAACCTTTTGGAGTTTACTTCATTTGTGATAAGTGGTTTTAGAAAAAATCGTCAGACTGGTGTAGTTTACACTGACTTCAGTAAGGCGTTTGATTCTGTAAATCACCCGATTCTAGTCCGGAAATTGGACCTTTTAGGGTTTTCCGGTGATCTTCTTAGGTGGATCGTAAATTATTTATTTTTAAAAACTCTTTTTCATCCCTAATCCGAGTTACGTCCGCTGTACCACAAGGAAGTCATCTTCGCCCGGTCCTGTTTACATCATTTATAAACCTTTCATTTATGACCTTCCATTACACACAAAGTTATGTAAGTTATGTATTCGGCACGCTACAACAGAAAATTTTCTTGTAGGTAAATAAATATTAACTGTTGCGGGCCGTAATCATAAATTTAATATAGTTTATTTATTTTATCGAATGTAATATCATTTCAGAAATTTTTGTTAAAGGCGCGTTCGCCACTACTTTTTACCTCGTTAAGAGGTGTTTTTGTTTGGTCAAATTACTACTATGGTAAATAAAACCATGGTCGTGCTTGCATTTATCTAAAGGTGGAAGAAGGAATTCGATGATCCCTATGTCACTAAGACCTTGTTTATTTCATTAGTCCGTCCAATTCTTGAGTACTGCGCTCCTGTTTGGAGTCCCCAATATGGGGTGCATATATCTCGGATTGAGTCTGTGCATAAAAACTTCTTAATATTTGCCTTACGGAGACCTAACTGGGATGCAAGCCAAATACTACCATCCTACTCTAGTAGACTACTTCTAATTAACTTACCATCATTAGCTAACCGTAGAACTATGCTTGGTATTACGTTTATTAAAAATCTTATTCATGGTGATGTGGAGAGTCCCGAGTGACTGGGTCGCCAGCATTTTATTGTGCCAAATAGATTCACTATAAACTATATTCCTTTAGTTTTAAATCATTGCATCTCTAATTACGCAATGCATGAACCTTTTAAAGTACTATGCAATGATTATAATATATTGTACTATATCACCTAATATCTACTACCGACTCACTTCCTATCTTTAAATCAATAATACTATCCTAATAATACTATCCTATAATACTATAACTAATTAGTTTTACTTTATGTATCTTGTCTATTCCTATTTTTACCAGTATTTTTAGTTGTCTATTGTTATATTGTCTTTTTCTTTGTCCGCGATTATGATTACTCGCCCAAAACGGTGAAGGGCTCCGCGCGTAACAAGCATTGCTTGGTGCCGTAGAGCCATTTGTTTGTACTGACCATAGTGCATCAACGTCCAAAAAAAAAGAAAATTAAGAAAAGTGGCAGGCTGAACGTTGTTCCACATGCCTTATCAAGAGTAATCGAGGCTGAATAAGCATCTATTGATTCAAGTCTTGGGTTGTTAATCGATCTTCAGTCGCCACAGTTCAGATCTGATGAATATGTGAAGCGTGCGAAAGATAAGAAGCAAATCAAGATAAGTTGCCAGACTTGAAGGTAGTAGATGGACTGGTGTACAGGAGATCAGATCATGCAACGGGCGATCCGTTGCATGAAACCTTAATTGGAAAGCTTTGGATTTCCGAAGATTTACTATCAGAGGTGTTAAAGAAATCCCACGATGACCCACTTGCTTCGCATAGAGGCGTACAAAAAACTTTGGAAAGAATTCGTAGGTATTATTATTGGCCTGGTCTGATCAATGATGTCAAGTCATATACTCAATGCTGTGAAACATGCAAGACCACCAAGTATCCAAACAGAATACAGTGGCCACCAATGGGCGTGGCACCAGAGTCACAGCGGATCTTTCAGCGTTTGTATGTTGACTTCCTAGGCCCATATCCCAGATCTCGCTCTGGCAATGTGGGAATTTTCATTGTTTTGGACCATTACTCCAAGTTCGTGTTTCTAAGAGCGGTCAAGAAGCTCACAGCAGACGTGGTGATAAAATATATGCAGCAGGAATTATTCCATGCGTTCGGATTCCCAGAGATCATAGTATCTGACAATGGTTCCCAGTTTAAGGCGGAAGCCTTTTAGAAGTTTCTAAGAGAATACCAAATATCTCATACCCTTACAGCGGCTTATTCACCTCAGGTGAACGCTTCCGAACGGGTAAATCGATCAGTCATCGCCGCCATCCGGTCGTACGTAAAAGCTGACCAAAAAGATTGGGATAAGCAGCTTAGTAGTATATGCTGTGCTCTTCGTTCTGCAGTCCATTCAGCTATAGGGACCACTCCGTACTATATGGTATTTGGGCATTATTTTCTCTCGTTCGGATCTTCCTATAAACTGTTGAGAGCGTTAGGAATTTTGGAGGACAGATCTGCTGTTTTTACGCCAGAAGATTCTCTGGAGTTGGTCAGGAAAAAGGCTCAAGAAGTTATAAGTAGGCAAAACGCCAAAAACGAGTGTCAATACAATTTGTGAACAAGAGAGGTTGCATACAGCGAAGGGCAAGAAGTGTACCGAAAGAGTTTTAAACAGAGTAGTTTTCCATTCGGATACAGTTCGAAATTAGGACCAACGTACATTAAAGCCAGAGTCCAAAAGAAGTTAATAAATTCATGTTATGAGCTTGAAGATTTACAAGGAAATTTGGTAGGTCGTTTTCACGCCAAGGACCTGAAACAGTAGACCGAATGAACTACAAGCTTGGTGGAGATCATCCATCGGGTTTGTAAGCCCCAAGTCTAGGAGGGGGGCTTTTTTGAAGCGCTTTTAGTTAGCCAGATGTATGTGGTAACCTAATATGGCAGCAGCGCCAACAGAAGCTTGCCAGCTATTAATAATCTTTGTATTTCTTAATCTCAATAAGCTTTAATGGCAAACATACTTCGCCAGAGTGGTGATCCCGGTAAGTAAAATCATAATAAAAGTTACTTATTTTACAAAATTGACACACACACGTTCACAATTAAGAATTTGCGCACTGAATGAACAGACGCCAACACGATTAGCGAGAAATAAAAGGTAGGCGACTAAATTTCGACGAAGAAAGCGATCGTTCCGATTTTCCATTCATCATGCCGGATTCAAATCCTGATTTAACTGCTCAAGTTCGAGATCTGCAGCAGCAACACGAGGCACTTCGGACAAATGTACCTGGCAACCGGGATGAGACTACTCGCACACACACACTTGCGACTGTCCACTTGCCAAAATTCGCACATAGCAACCCTCAACTATGGTTTGCGCAAGTGGAGCGGTCATTTCGATTGCACCAGATTATCGACGACACCGACAAGTTCGACCTTGTGACCCTTCACCTGGAGGAGGATGTAGTCTTGGCAGTGGAAGACTTAGTCATTCAACCCCCCAACGAAAACAAGTACGTAGCAATTAAAAATCGCTTACTACAAAAATTTGCGAAATCTCCAGAGTCGAAACTACGCCGACTTCTGCAGGGTGGAGGTACATCTGGTTTAAAACCATATGAGATCCTGGCCAACATGCGACGACTAGCTCCGGACCCGGGCAGCGAGAACATCATTCTCATTCTTTTCCTGGTAGAGATGCCGGCGTCAATTCGTCCCACTCTTACAGTCTGAAAAGAGACGGATTTGGATAAGCTCGCTAAGATCGCAGACAAGGTGCCCGAAGCAATAAACCACAACGCCACTTTTGCGATCAGCACGAATACCACGACTGCAGCGGGCCCACCTGTTTGCGCAACTTCCACCGAAGACCCCTGGAAAAAGATCAACGACAACTTGCGTTTGCTATCACAGAAATTTGTCGTATTGCGAAAGGATGTCAATCGTCTCCAATTCCAAAGACGCTCACGCAGTTCATCGCGTGGCCACGTACAAACTGGAAGTTCGAACCAACAGGCATCTGGGCCCCAAGAAAAGCTTTGCTTCTACCACGACCGATTTGGAGAAAACGGTGGTCGGCGGCAGCTCGAATATAACCAGCGAGCCCGCAGTTCAGCCAGCTGTTCCGCAGGAGCAGCGCCTACACGGCACCGATCGCACATTTCACATCCGCTTCCTCGTTGATTATCGATCTGTGGTTTCCGTCATACCACGAACGCTGGTTAGACAAAAAACTACTCTGAGCGATTTGACACTGTACGCAGCGAACCAGACAGTCATTCATTCTTATGGAAAGTACGTCACTCAGCTCAGCCTGGATCTTCGCCAATACTTTATATGGCCGTTCATTATCGCTGACGTGCACACAGCTATTATTGGGGCAGACTTTTTGAGCAAATTCCAATTGCTCATTGATCTTAAAAACCAACGCTTGATCGACTCAATTAATGGACTATCAACACCAGCATGTCTTTCACAAGCGAAACATATCAGTTTCCACAGTGCAATGTATATCCAAATCTTAAAAACTTCTAAGTGAATTTGTCGACGTGCAAAGCCATCGATGAAAGCAGCTACGCAACGCGACGTGCGTCACTATATTGAAACAAATGGAATACCTTTTGCTGATAGACCACGACGCCTCTCTGGTGAAAAACTTTTCACTGCCAAGAGAGAAATAAACTTCTTGTCGCCCGTCAAAAAGTCCTTGGTCCAGCCCGTTACATATGGTTACCAAAAAAAGCGGTGGCTGGCGGGCATGTGGAGGTGATCGAAAACTAAATTCAATTACCATACCAGATCGCTACGCAATCGCCCATATACACGACTTCACGGAACAACTGCAAGGAAAGAAGATTTTTTCAACCCTCGATTTGGTTAAAGCATACTACTACCAAAATCCCATGGCAGAAAGCGATATCCAAAAAACAGCGGTGTGCACTCCTTTTGGACTCATTGAGTTTCAGTTCATGCTGTTTGGGGTAAAAAGCGCGACTCAAACATTTCAACGCTTTATGGACAACATCTTTCGCGGCATGGACTTTGTTTATTGCTATATAGACGACATACTTATAACGTCGCATTCCATCGCTGAACACAAAGAATATCTTCGGGCTGTCTTGCAAGTACTTCTCAAGTTAACTTTCTCAGCTATACGATCAACGAATTTGAAATTAAACCACCCACAGATCGCATAAATGCCATTCTTAATTATGAACGTCCTGAAACCATAAGCCAACTTGGTCGTTTCTTGTGCGTTATAAATTACTATCGCAGATGTTTGGCTCGATCATCACACATACAAGCACCGCTCACTGAGTTGTAAGAGGATGTTAAAAAAAATGATCACGTAAAATTGAATGGACATCAGAGCTTCATGCAGCTTTTGAAGTTGCAAACATAGCACAGCAGTTGCAGCCCTCTTGTCTTTTCCCGCACCAAAATCTGAACTTCAGCTGGCTTGCGATACTTTCGATTTCGCAATCGGAGCAGTTTTGGAGCAGCGTATACACGGAAATTGGCAACCTCTACGATTTTTCTCAAAGAAGCTGAGCAACACGGAGAAAAATTACTCGACCTACGACCGAAAGCTGCTCGCTAACTTCGAATCCATTAAATATTTCAAACACCTTGTTGACGGACGCATTTTTGTCATCAGAACGGATCACATGCCGCTCGTGTACCCATTTCAGCACCGACCAGAGAAAGCATCACCGAGACAGCTACGACATTTGGCTTACATCTATCAATTCTGCACGACTATTATGCAGGTGAAATGATCCGAAAATGCAGTCGCAGACGCTTTTTCAAGATTATGCTCTATAACAATGCCGACTGTCATCAAATTATCGCAAATAGAAGAGGAGCAAGCGTCAGATCCCGAACTGGTACACCTTTTAAAAGGAACCACATCTTTAAAACTTCAAAGGGTTCGATTTGATGACAACATCTCACTCTACTGCGATGTTTCTACAGGAAGCGTTCGTCCTTATGTACCCAAATCTTTGCGCAATGCTGTGTTTTCCTTCATTTTCGGTTTGTCTCATCCCAGTGGTCGGTCAACAGTTTGTCAAGTGCGCCAAAAGCTTGTATGGCCCTCGATGAATAAAAATGTCCTCGAATGGTGCAGAGTTTGTCTACCTTGTCAGCGCTATAAGATCCACAAACGCAGCAACCACCAGAAAAGATCGAAGTGCCAAACGGTAGATCTGACCACGTTCACCTTGACATTGTAGTTATGCCATTACAACAAAACTATCGGTACTGTCTGTCGATGATTGATAGATTTACGCGATGGCCAGAAGCTGTACCTCTCTCAAATATTACTGCTGAGACAATAGCTACGGCGTTCTGGACTCACTGGATATCTCGATGTGGTACTCCCTGGCCGGAGTTACTGCCAATAGTATTGCTTGGACTTCGTTCCTGTTACAAGGAGGACATCAAATCTTCAGCCTCAGAAATGGTATACCTTTTTGACAGCCAAATGAGTTTTTTACCGACTTGGTCAATACGGTTGACCCCACCTCTTTTTTGAGTATCTTTGGAGAGCACATGCAAAAAGTGCGACCGACATCAACAGCACATCATACCAAGCAGAAGATGTTCGTATTAAAAGGGATCGATAAGTGTACGCATGTGTTTTTCCGCACTGACGCCGTAAACAGCCTCTGGAAGCCCCTTACACTGGTCCTCATGAGATTGTCAGACGCGAAAACGATCGTGTTTTCACTATTAGACTCAAAAGCCATGAGACTGCAATTTCAGTCGATCGCCTTAAACCAGCATTTTTAGTAAAGGACGACCGCCAGTTGGATTCAGAAGAAGTTACCCCTAGACTGACCAGGACATATGAGAGAAGTCATGGGGTTAAATTTTCAAACCAGGATTCGTGACGGATTCACTGGAGGGGGAATACTGTGGCAACCTAAAATGGCAGCAGCGCCAACAGAAGCTTGCCAGCTGACTTAAAAGAACGGCGTGGCAACACTCGGCGGACTTATCGGCAAGAATCAGCGAGCGACACACGTGTATTGATAATATTAATAATCTTTGAATTTCTTAATCTCAATACTTTAATGGCAAACATACTTCGCCATATGTAAAATATCGTTAGCGCCATCTAGGAGTCGCTCTGCGGTACGGAATGTATCAAAGGAAAAGCGGCAAGGAGAGCAACAGACCTTTCTGTCAACTTTCCCCTTCTCTATCTCACCTACTCGGCTAGGGGCTACAGCAACCGTTTTGGCGTCTAGATCTTTCTGTTCTAATCGTAGCGTCAAAGGTGTAAGTTGTGCTGGATGAAAGTATTTATTCAAAATTTAATTTTTGTGCAAAAGTTATCCCCGCCAACTCAGCGAAACGAAAAATAGTTTTAAATATCCAGTGCAGCGCTAATTCCAAGGTGGTAAGTTTTTAGAGCATAGGGTTTGGTGGAATATAAATTTAGCCTAAAATTCATTTTATTAGGGTCGGCGCCTAAGTTGCGGCCGAAAATCAATCGCATAATAATTGAGCGCATATTGGCGAAAGAAAAACCGAGGAACGCACCAAAACGCCGAAGTCTTGCAACAACGAAAATTCTACAAATCGCCGTCCCAACTTGAGCACTTTTAGATTCCGGCAGTAGTCTCGCAGCCGCCTTCGAGCGGCGGCGTGTTTTAAATAAGCCGTTAAAAAAAAAAAAAAAATTTCTCTAGCTCACCAAAGGCCAGCAAAAATGTTCAGCAGTAATAGCCCGAGAGGTCAAAAAAATTGGAGTACTCGATAATATGGAAAAAAAAAAATATTATGAAAACAAGGAAGAACGCTGTAGTCGAGTACCTCGACTATCATATACCCGTTACTCAGCTAAAGGGACCAAAGGGAAATGGAGATATGCCAGCAGCAAAGCGAGATTGAAATGCGCCACCTACCGGCGGTAGACAAATTTAGGCGTTAAGGGCGTTAGAGTGGGCGTGGCAATTTGGATCAATCGATAGGTATTGACGAGACCAATACATTTCAGTTAAAACTTTTTATCTAGCATAAAAATTGTGGGCGCCTCAGGCTTGGGCGGTTTGTGGGCGTTAGAGTGGGCGTGGCACATTCTCATAACAAACTTGCGCTGCGTACAAGGCTACGGAATCTAAATCTGAAGTCCCAATACTCTATCTTTGATAGTTTCCGAGATATCCGCGTTCATACTAACGATTTTTTGAAGTTTGTGGGCGGTTTGTGGGCGTTAAAGTGGGTGTGGCAAATTTTTTTTTGGGTCAATCGATAGGTACTGATTAGAACAATTCATTTCAGTTTAAATTTTTACTCTAGCATAAATCTGTAGAAGCCACAGTTTTGGGCGGTTTGTGGGCGTTAGAATGGGCGTGGCACTCTACTGAAACAAACTTGCGCTGCGTAAGAAGCTCAGGAATCTGCACGCCAAATCTCAATAGCCTAGCTCTTATAGTGACCAAGATCTCAGCGTTCATCCGGACAGACAGACAGACAGACAGACGGACAGACGGACATGGCTAGATCGACTCGGCTAGTGATCCTGATCAAGACTATATATACTTTATGGGGTCGGAAACGCTTCCTTCTGCCTGTTACATACTTTCCGACGAATTTAGTATACCCTTTTACTCTACGAGTAACGGGTATAAAAAGTCAAGCAGCAGTAATTATTATGCCCGTAACTCGTAGAGTAAAAGGGTATACTAGATTCGTCGAAAAGTATGTAACAGGCAGAAGGAAGTGTTACCGACCCCATAAAGTATATATATTATTGATCAGGACCACAAGCCGAGTCGATCTAGCCATATCCGTCTGTCCGTATGGACGCTGAAATCTCGGAAACTATAAGAGATACAATACTGGGATTAGGCATGCAGATTCCTAAGATACCTGCGCAGCGCAAGTTTGTTTCAGCAGAGTCCCACGCCCACTCTTACGCCCACAAATCGCCCAAAACTGTGGCTCCTACAGTTTTGATGCTAGAATAAAACTTTTAACTGAAATGTATTGTTCTCATCAATACCTATCGCTTGACCCTAAAAAAATTGCCACGCCCACTTTAACGTCCACAAACCGCCCACAAACTTCAAAAAATCGTAAATGTGAAGGCGGATATATTCCGTAGCCGTGTATGCAGCGCAAGTTTATTACGAATATGCCACGCCCACAAGCCGCCCAAGCCTGTGGTGCCCACAATTTTCATGCTAGATAACTGAAATGTATTGGTCTTGTCAATGCCTACCGATTGTTCCAAAAAAATGTTGTCACGCCCACTCTGACGCCCATAACGCTTAAGTCTGTCTACCACCGGTAGGTGGCGCATTTCAACCTCGCTTTGCTGCTTGCATATCTCCATTTCCCCTTGGTCCCTTTAGCTGAGTAACGGGTATCTGATAGTCGAGTTACTCGTCTATAGCGTTCTTCCCTGTTATACCCGTTACTCGTAGAGTAAAAGGGTATACTAGATTCGTCGGAAAGTATGTAACAGGCAGAAGGAAGCGTTTCCGACCCATAAAGTATATATATTCTTGATCAGGATCACTAGCCGAATCGATCTAGCCATGTCCGTCTGTCCGTCTGTCCGTATGAACGCTGAGATCTCGGAAACTATATGAGCTTCAATACTGGGATTAGGTATGCAGATTCCTGAGATTCCTGCGCAGCGCAAGTTTGTTTCAGAAGAGTGCCACGCCCACTCTAACGCACACAAACCGCCTAAGCCTGTGGTGCCCACAATTTTCATGCTAGATACAAAATTTTAACTGAACTGTATTGGTCTCGTCAATACCTATCGATTGACCCAAAAAAAATATGCCACGCCCATTCTAACGCCCATAACGCTTAAATCTGTCCTCCGCCGATAGGTGGCGCATTTCAATCTCGCTTTGCTGCTTGCATATCTACATTTTCCTTTGGTCCCTTTAGCTGAGTAACGGGTATGATAGTCGAGGTACTCGACTATAGCGTTCTTCTTTGTTTTTTATATCAAATGGGCCGGCGAAGTCCATCCCTGTGTACGTAAATGGACGAGAAAATTACACTCGCTCTTTCGGCAAACTTTCCATCATCTCGACCTGCAATCTCTTCTTGTTGATAACGCAGACCATGCATGAGTTAGTAACTACCTTCATCAAGTTTTTGATTCTCGGAACCCAGTATCCTGACCGGGTGAAACGTACCACAAACTAGTTGCCTCCATGTAATGTTATGAGATGCGTAAATTTTACCAGAAGCCGCGAGAGTGAACTTTCTTACGGTAGGATTTAATAATGTCGTTCATCATAACGCAACTTTTCGGAGGCAGTTACGCGGCAGCATGCCCTAATTAGCCCTTTCTGGTCTAGAAAGGGGTTAATGGAGAGAACCGAACTTGCTGCGGGCACAGGACGCTTCTGACTCAAGCAGCGGTATTCTTCAGAAAAATACCTGGGCTGAGTACAAATGGTCATGAGCCGTTCAGCGGCGGCAACGTCCTGGGCCTCTAGACGGACATTTTCGACATCGCTGGACAAATCGATGGACATACGCGAGGACCCGCGATGCTCTATCTAACTTGGAAAATCAATCCAGGAAATCTTCTTTCGGCATAGACGCCACATATGCTTTGACGGGGCGCTTTTCGACCTCGGTCGCCGGCAAGTCGGTTCCTTGACTAGGCCATTGATTGCGCGGGTTATCCACCAGCTCCTGAAGAAGAGCTCCTAGACTAGCCAAATCAGATAGATTGTGTTCGGATTGAACGTGCGACCAATTGGCTGCCTCCGTGGACTCGATAATCTTCGTCACCCTGGTTAGCACAATCGTGGAATCGGTCCAACAATGGAGTTTTGAGGTCAGCCTCGGCATGCTAGCAAGGATGGCTTCGGCCATCTCGGACAACAGTAGAGCTCCACACAGCTTCATCTTAGGAAGTGACACCGTTTTGACTAGCGCCACACGCAACTTGGCCCATTTCTACGCGCACATAGATAGCAGCTCCGTATGCTTTTTGCGAGGCGTCACAGAATTCGTGATGCTCTACGCGGAACTCTGGACGGAAGAACACCCATCTCGGAATTCTGACCTGGTCTAGGACCGAAAAGCTCTGGAGAAAGCTGTTCCACCTTTGGCACTGGTTGGAGGTCCATTTTTATACCCGTTACTCGCAAAGTAAAAGGGTATACTAGATTCGTCGGAAAGAATGTAACAGGCAGAAGGAAGCGTTTCCGACCCCATAAAGTATATAAGTTATTTCAGTAGAGTGCCACGCCCACTTTTACGCCCACAAGCCGCCCAAAGCTGTGGCTCCAACAGTTTTGATGCTAGAATAAAAATTTTAACTGAAATGTAATGCTCCCATCAATACCTATCGATTGACCCAAAAGTTTGCCACGCCCACTTTTACGCCCACAAACTTCAAAAAATCGTAAGTATGAACGTGGATATCTCGGAAACTATCAAAGATAGAGAATTGGGATCTCAGATTTAGATTCCGTAGTGTTACGCAAATATGCCACGCCCACTCTAACGCCCACAAACCGCCCAAGCCTGTGGAGCCCACAATTTTCATGCTAGATACAACATTTTAACTGAACTGTATTGGTCTCGTCAATACCTATCTATTGACCCGAAAAAAAATTTGCCACGCCCACCCTAATGCCCATAACGCTTAAATCTGTCTACCGCCGGTAGGTGGCGCATTTCAATCTCGCTTTGCTGCTTGCTTATCTCCATTTCCCTTTGGTCCCTTTAGCTGAGTTCTTCGTTCTTCCCTGTTTTGAATGGAAAGCCCGGAATCTGGAATCTAGAGCACTTTGTAGCTCGTGAACAATGAGCATAGAGTCCTCTGCGGAGTCAGCTCCCGAAAGGACTTCGTCCACATACATGTGATTCGGAATGTCGAAGCTCGCTCCATGAATGGCGAGCAGTTGACTCCAAAAGTAACCGCCTGTAATTCAAAATCTCGAATGTGCTCCTCGCTGTTGCGGAATAAGATGCGTTAGAATGGGGTACGCTTTGGATCTACCCAAATGTCGATACATTGTCTCGATATCGGCACTGTAGACGTATCGGAAATATCGCCACTTCAGGATTTGGATGGTTAGATCGGACTGTAAGACTGGGTCAGCATGAAGGATATCATTTAAGCTGACCCCATTCTCTGAAGGGCTGGAGGCATTGAATACCACACACAGCATGATGGTCGGCTTGAGCACGGCAAGATGCGGACGGTAATAACTAGCAGAATTATGGGTAGGACGGACTTCTCTCATGTGATGGAGGTCGAGGTACTCTTGAATCACGGAGTCATGTTTGGTTTTCAGCTGACTGTCCCTTTTTAGGCGTTGCTCGGTTCTTAGGAACTGCGACAACGCGGAGGATCTGAAGTGACCCAGGCCGGATTTTACGTTTTCAGAATCACGAAACGGAAGGCTTACGACATACCTGCCGATATCTGTTTATGCTCACAGGTCAAATCGGATTATTTTGCCACTTTTACTGGCAGATCCTCTACCTCCCAAAATTTGGTGAGAAGTTTATTAAGGGATGTGTCAACAGGCACAAATCAGATTTCGCCTTGGAGAGACAGTGGTACTGTAGGGATTCACCCGAAAATGGTTTCTTGACCGAGGAGGGAGCTACAAATGTTCGGCCGGGTGCCGCTTAGGAGAATGGATGGCAGTACGTCGGCCCCGACCAGAATATCTATCTGTGCGCTCTCATAAAACATTGGATCGGCTAGTGGCAGTTCGGGAAGAAGCCGTAGTATCTTTTGCGGAATCGGACAAGATGGGAGGATTACAGCTAATTGTGGAAAAACATAGGCAGTCGTGTTTATTTGCAAGCTAGGCATGTTCGGAGAACGGATGGTAAACTGACAGGGCTTTTTGGACTCAGCGGATACTGTATGGCCTAGGCCTGATACTTGGGCTCGGATTACTTGGTGAGGCAACTTAATTAATTTGAACAGCCTGCGTTCTCTTTATATATGCCGACCGCTCGTCGACCGTCATCTGGAGAAATCGTGCACAACAGGACAGGATGGTTTTACTCCTTACAAAGGTCACATCCTTTGGGCTTGGGTGCTGCCCTTGTCTCGTAAGAATTTATTCTTCGAGACACTGCACTGGAGGCAGATGCTTTCCGCTGAGATTGACTCGAACCTGCTGGTCGTACGTCATCTATGGGTTCTAAGGTCCGGTGACGCTCTGTAAAGATTGCGTTTATCTCCTACCGGAATCTCGGCCTCGTTGTGCAGGAACTGTTCCCACAGTTTGAATTCCGGACATTTCTAACGTCGTGAGGCAACCCTGGATGGTGCTTTGAAGTTCACGGATAGCTGACACAGATTCCAGATAAACGGACTGCGCATTGAAAAGTATTTTTAATTGGCTATTTACTAACAATTCGAAACGCTCAGTTAGGTTAGCCCAAGCTGAGCGAATGCCATCGGTGATAATGGGGGAGTTCGAAACTATGTTGTGTGCATCGCCGCTTGTTTTTGCATTCAAGTGAAACAGTTTTTTGATCGGCGTCAGCCTTGGATTATTTTTATAAGTGTCTGTAACCAGATCTCTAAAGGTCGGCCAACGCAGATAATCTCTAGTGAAAACCTTGGTGTCGCACTGTAATAGCCGACAGCCAGATTAAATGTAGGTCTGGATAGGAAGAGCTTCAACTTGGAGAGCTTGGGCTATCATATGGGCGATCTGAGCACCACAGCTTTCATAAACGGAATAGCAATAGCTGTATTTAGCGCGAAGAACTAGCAAACTATCTACAAACTATATACGAACCACCCTAATGTACATGCCTATTAATTATACCTAGAGTAAAAGGGTATACTAGATTCGTCGGAAAGTAAGTAACAGGTAGAAGGAAGAGTTTCCGACCCCATAAAGTATATATATTCTTGATCAGGATCACTAGCCGTGTCGATCTAGCCATACCCGTCTGTTCGTCTGTCTGTCCTTCCGGATGAACGCTGAGATCTAGGCTACTACCACCACTCTTACGCCCACAAACCGCCCAAAACTGTGATTCGTACAGTTTTAATGCTTGAATAAAAATTATAACTGCATTGTTTTGTTCTCATAAATACCTATCGATTGACCCAAAACAAAGTTTGTCACGCCCACAAGCCGCCCAAGCCTGTGGCGACCACAATTTTTATGGTAGGAAAAGTTTTAACTTAAAAGTAGTAGTCTCGTTCACACCTATCGATTTATCCAAAAAAGCTTTCTGCCGCCCACATAGCCATATATTGAGATCGTGGGTAGGTGGCGCATTACAATCTCGCTTTGCTGCTTGCATATCTCCATCTCCCATTTTTGTCCCTTCAGCTGAGTAACGGATATCTGATAGTCGAGGTACTCGACTATAGCGTTCTTTCTTGGTTACCTTTCCATTTACCTTTTTACAATTTATTTTTCAATATCAAAAGTAAGTTCAAGACCACTCAATACGGAATCTCTGCAAAAACCAATTTGCAGGATCTTATGTACCACACAGCAAATCAACTTCTGGAAAGTCTTCCTGAAAATGACCTTCGAAAACTTTCCCTTACTGATATTGATCAGTAAGTCTGGACAGATCGTATATAAAGAAATGATATCTTCCGAAGACTCTATTATATCGCTCGGAAATATGTTTATGGCATCCGATGTTCTCTTGCGAATTATATATGATAAGCTTGAGTATTGGAAGAGTCATCAGTGCAGCTTTACCGACCAAAAAAAAGATTAACAGCGCTGTAAAGTTTTTTCCTAACAATTTTACGTGCACGGTTTTAAGGTCCTTCTACTGCCTTCTTATGCATTTCCGTCTGTGGAAAGAGTAAATGCAAAATACGAGAAACACCCTTCCACGCATCTAGCAATGTTTTTCAGAAAATTATTTTTTTCATTGACCTAATCAGAATTGGATAATGGTAGGGCTGACCTTGCCATGCCTCAGGTTACACTTGCGCGTTCACTTCATTGTTGGCGGCTGAGTTGAAATAAACGTTTTCTCTTGCTTTTTATACCCGCTACTCGTAGAGTAAAAGGGTATACTAGATTATTCGAAAATTATGTAACAGGCAGAAGGAAGCGTTTCCGACTCCATAAAGTATATATTCTTGATCAGGATCACTAGCCGAGTCGCTCTTGCCATGTCCGTCTGTCCGTCTGTCTGTCTGTCCGGATGAAAGCTGAGATCTCGGAAACTATAAGAGCTAAGCTATTGAGATTTGCCGTGCAGATTCCTGAGCTTCTTACGCAGCGCAAGTTTGTTTCAGCAGAGTGCCACGCCCACTCTAACGCCCACAAACCGCCCAAAACTGTGGCTTTTACAGTTTAGATGCTAGAATAAAAATTTTAACTAAAATGTATTGTTCTTATCAGAACCTATTGATTGACCCAAAAAAAGTTTGCCACGCCCATTTTAACGCCCAGAAACCGACCACAAACTTCAGAAAATCGTAAATATGAACGCGAATATCTCGGAAACTATTAAAGATAGAGAATTGGGATTTTAGATTTAGATGCCGGAGCTTTGTACGCAGCGCAAGTTTGTTGCGCGAATATGCCACGCTCACTCTTCGCCCACGCCGAAGCCAGTGACGCCCACAATTTTCATGCTTTATAAAACAAAATAAAATCAAAATACAATTTTACTGAAAAGTATTGGTCTCGTCAATACGTATTGATTGATCCAAAAAAAATGTTATGCTAGAAAAATATTGCAACTGATATGTATTAGTCTCGTCAACACCTATCGATTGACCCAAAACAAAGTTTGACACGCCCATTCTAACGCTTAAATCTGTGTACCGCCTACATTCCCATATACTGAGATCACGGGTAGAGGGCGCATTTCAATCTTGCTTTGCTGCTTGCATAGCTCCATTTCCCTTTGGTCCCTTTAGCTGAGTAACGGGTATTTGATAGTCGAGGTACTCGACTGTAGCGTTTTAAAATGAGTTTATTGCTTTTAGTTGTTAAGTGTTGTTTATTTTGTTTCCGGCTCTTCTCGGGCCAATTGGTTGTGACGGCCACGATTTTCTCGAGCTCGTGTCCGTTGTCCCGGCGATACTGTGCGGATTTCTTTTTCATTTGTAGTCCTCGAAGGATAATCAGGACCCACATGGATAATGCGATCAGGCACAGCACGTTGTAGACTTTCTCTACTTCCTCTTTATAGTCTATTACCTTAACATTGTTGATCACGTTGACGGTGTTACCGTCCGCTTTAGACACTGGATCCCATTGTTGTTCCTTAAACCGAGACTTTACGCTTCCGAATCAAGAGTTCATATTTTGTGACTATTATAAACGAGGATTTAGGTATTGGACGGACCGCAGGTGAGTTTCAAACTTCCCCATGAAGTTTACTTCTTTTATACTGTTGGCTAGAGCTTTTCTTTGGATTTCGGGCTCTCAGTTTGTGAACCTTATTGTTCCTTTCTGTTCGGGCGGGTCCGTTCCAGGCTGAGACTTTTCCAAATTTTCCCAACACAGCGATGATGCCTTGTTCGACATGAATATTCTCAGCCATCTCGGACTTCGCGATTTCTCGTCGGATGGCGCCAAGTGCGGAGAGAACATCTGCCACTCAGATCTTGCCATCTAAGCCTGGGCCCACAAGTAAGATCCGCCCAAGACGCCATTACTTCCTTCAGCAACACCAAGTCCCCCGTCTGAATGTCTCGCGTTGGAAACCGCCATTTATTTCATTTATGGAGCTCCTTCAAGTACTCCTTTTCCAACGCAAGCAAAGCTGTTGATGAAGGGCCTTTAGCCGCTGCCATCGGTTGAGTATGGACATGGGGCCTTCTTTAATCTCGGGTTCAGTCACGGAAAGGACCGACCGACCAACTAAAATGTGCCCGGGACTGAGTGGGGTCTTCGGACACTGGAGAAATAGGCCTCGAGCTTAAGCAGGCGTCAATTTTTGCAAGAAGGGTAGCTAACTCTTCAAATGTGTTCTCCCCGGAAGCCGTCTGCTGGTAGAAGTGTATCTTAAAGCTTTTGACACCTGCCTGAAATCCTCGGATAAGGACGATGAGGCTCGCACAGCCACGTCGTGCGAAAACTTCTTAGTGGTTAAGTCTGATAGCTGGG
This sequence comes from Drosophila subpulchrella, assembly GCF_014743375.2. Taxonomy (NCBI): domain Eukaryota; kingdom Metazoa; phylum Arthropoda; class Insecta; order Diptera; family Drosophilidae; genus Drosophila; species Drosophila subpulchrella. The sequence continues at coordinate 171,398 of NW_023665724.1, read as the reverse complement.
TACTAAAGGACCGAAAAATCGCAGACATGCCCCTTTGTAACCTTACACCCTCGACCGACATAGCTTTTAATATCAAATAATGGCAAATCTACCATCAGCTGAGTTTTCAGCTTCTTCTTGTGGATGGTACACACTCGTTAAGAGTGAATGGCTTCTTTTACATGATTGCTCAGCTTAGGGATCCAATACTTCGAACGAATCAGTCGAATCATCAATTGATTACCTCCATGCGACGATATGCAAAGGGATAGAAGGAGCAAAAATTTTGCAAAGATACACCTTGCCGGAATGATGACTGGATATTTCTCATCATATCTTAGAATCTCAGACGTTCGTAAACGGTCGCTTGCTCTGAAAACACCGTGGCTGTCTAGAAAGGGGTTTAAATTAGAGATCTTGATGGAGACTGGAATTTGTTGCTCAAGGCCTTGCTTTCTATTGGAAACTCATTAAGCTGAGTGAGCACAATTAGCCTCTTTTGGATGTTAACAACTCTGCGGCTGTAATTTCTGCTTTTACGTCGGCATATTGCTTTCGACACATTCTAGCAAACCGGAAAACGTAATACGAACGCTGAAAAACGCTCTAAAATGTTAGTTGTCGGAGGTGCTACAGAGATGTTACATTTCATTGGGCGTTGTTCGAGCTCTGTTTTGAGCTGGACCAACGAATTGAGTGACCACTGCTCCTGGTAGTGAAGCAACCACTAAGGCCCGTGCCAACAGCTCTGCTTGCCAGATCAACTGAGTTATCTTCCGATTTAACATGAAACCACTGGTCTATGTTGTTGAGTTGATCAATTCTTGCGACTCTGTGGGCAACGAATGTTGTCCGTGTTGTTGCTGGCTTGCTGAGCTATGCAAGCACTATCGTGGAGTCTGTCCAGTAAAATGTATCATAATGAGGAGTCCTTCCGAACGATGCTAGATTAAATAGTTTGGATATCTGGGATAAAACCTCTCGTTTTGTGTAATCTGTTTGGAAAAAAAATTTTAAATTTTTACCATACTGGCTTCTTCCAACTCAAGAAATTCGGCCCTGATCCAGTGTTCTTTTGGAGTTCCTTTTAAAAGTTTCTTCTCATTTGAGGCCGACTTGCGCAGTGCAAAACCAGCAAACCAACCAAGTAATAGGTGGAAGAATATCGGCGGCTATGAGCTCGTCAATTTGCGAACTCTGGATGGGGGGAAGTCCCTCAACGAACCTTCGGCTATCGTATACGATGGAAAATTTCCGGCTTAATGTGGTAATACATATGCGGAGGCTTCGTTTTGGATTTGTGGCTTAATGGGGGCGCCTATGTTGAATTACAGCGCTTACGAGGCTGGGCAGCAATAGTTTGATTTACTCCCAAAGCTTGAGCTTATATGGATTCATAGGGGAACTAAATTAGGTTGTGTAACCGTTATAATATAAAGGTCGCCTCGGATCCCGAGTCAATCAAGGCACGTCCTGAGTCCCTAATGCTTAAGTGGCAGATCTCTATAAGCGCCGTGCTCAAGAGGACCCCTTGCGTATTCACTGCGAAGTAAATCTGGAATTTCGACGGATTGGACTGCCACGATGCAGGAGTACTGTGCGTACTTGTGCCGACGGGTGGATTCTTGTGAAACAGTTCAGACAGAGATTTTGCAGTTTAATATATTGTTACCGGTAGGCAACCGGCATATTTGGGAACTGGGGACACAGACGGATAGGATGGTTTTCCCTTGGACAAAGTTTACACGAATGCGGACCCTACTTTCAAAGTAAAGGATAATACGGATGGAACGCGGACTCAAACCATTCATTGGTCAATAGTAATAACGCAACAATGGACCTCGCCTCACCGCTCGTTTTGGAGATGAGGTGGAACAACTATTCACCGCCCGAAAGCCTAGAACTTCGGCATAGATGGCGGAAAAATGTCTCAAATCGTCGACCAATGAACATAGTCGCCACTAAAAATTTCACAGTCTATTGGAGGTACGCGGCATCCACTAGGAAGAGGCACCAGTGTGTAAGGTTCAGGAAACGGTTGAACGCTAGCTCTTTCAATTGTTTCGTTTAATGTTGCAGCGCATCGCTCAAAGACATAGTAACAGTAGTCGTACTTGGATTGCATGACTGCAATCGTGTCTGTACTATTTAATACAGAAACGGCAACAGAGCCTGTACCTGCTGAAGTCGGTCCTTATAAGTGTGAACAGACGGAGGTGGGTCTGCTGGGGTATTGACCCTGACTTCGAATTGACTAACCCTATCGGTTATAGTCACAAATTTCGTCAAATCAGTGTTAGCTTCAGCCTCAGCCATTTTTGCAGTTGCTCACGTGATCTGCAAGGATAAAACTGGCTTCGAGTATTTTAAAGGAGCTAAGACCTTTTAGCTTGTTGTCCTGAAAGGACGGCTGATCTTTATGGATGGAGTTAAGCTGTTACTAGGTCCTGCCTTTTTTGTGGGCGCTGACGACTCGCTTTTGGCTCTGACCCGGCTGGATGTTCCAGCTGTTGGGACGGTCAACTGAACTTTTGGTTCCTCACCTTCACCAGTTGGCATATTACGCTCGCGCAGGAGCCAGAAATTACACTGACGGTAAAAAGACTATAGACGTGGATGCTGTCGCTGGATAATTTTTTTTTGTTTTTAAATGCTTTGCTATTTATTTATTGAATCTTCTCCCTTTGGATACTAACAATAAGTGTATCAAATCTTAGACTAATTAATCTATCTCACAGTCATATGACTGCTGTTGTGCTAAAGGGGCCCGAAAGTTATAGCTGGCTTGGCAGGTCGTTGCGTTGTAGACGGGATCGGCTGGAAACCCAAGTCAAGCCTCTTGCGAGGCGATTGGGGTGCACAGAGAGTTTTTCGTTGTAGGACGCTTTTTGTTTGTCTATTTCATCTTTTACGGTAGGAATGCTTAGGTCCCTGTGGATGTTTTGGTTGCGAATATACCATGGTGCCCCAGTGATAGTTCGCAGGATTTTCGATTGAACGCGCTGTATAATGTCTATGTTGCTTCTGCTGGCGTTTCCCCATAGCTGGGAGCCGTATGTCGCTGGATAATGCGTGCTGGAGATTAATCGGAAACAATGCATTAACTTAAAGGTTGTGCGGTCTACTTGGGATGACGCGAATGGAAAAAAAATCAATAACAACGGCTTATCGATTTGAAAGGTGGGAAGAGAACAACACCACGGGCCAATATAATATAACAAAAATGGGTACGATATATTATTGTGCTGGAATGTAAGATGGATGTATATGTCTGGTGAATATATATATATTGAAAAATATTTATTTGTATAGAACAACTCATAAAATTAAACAGATGGATTGGATGCGGAACGTGGGATCGGAACGCTGTTTGAGGCCCTAATTTATTTTTGGATGAAACACTTCGAAATCGGTAAATTTGTTGTTATTTCTAAGTTTAAAAGGTTAGTCGAGTTTCTTGTTATGGACGAGCTGTCTTAGTCTGTATGCGATGGGCTGTAGTACGGGATGCACGGAATACCCTGTGTGAGGGCACACATAACAATGTGCAATGTAAATATGAAAACCAACCACCCAATAAATAAAAAAAATTATAAAATATCAGGTAAATGATTACTGGGTTGTGTTTATCATTCGGTATGCCGCGAAAACCTGTCTGCCGCCGCATTCAGACTGGCCCGTCCGACAAGTGTGTGTGCTAAGTGGCGAAAAAAATGTGAAAATTAGATCCGGTGGATGGAAGCCGTCAAAGTGTACATACATATGTATGTATAAGTTATCCAACTCGTGAAACGGTTCCACTTATGGAATTTATAAACAAATTTTTGAACTCTATCTCAGCTATGTTACCTTGCCTTCAGCGACATTGCCTTTGCCTTTGTTTAAGATTCTGGCTTTGCCTTTGCCTTTGCCATTTACTTCGTGGGCCGCGCTTGACCGTCCTGCTAAGATAAATAAACCAATCGTAAAGTAAACACAAGCTTCCGTTCGAAGCCCAAACTTTTCCGTTCGAAGCCCACAGTATTGCGTTCCGATTTTCAATTAAATTGCATCGGTCAGCATAATTTCGTTTCACAACGAGATGCGACAGTTTCAGCATAAGCTTTTATTTTAAACAAAAATTAAAGTTCTGGAAGCTTAAGAAAAGGAAAGCTTCTGGCCGAGGTTCATTGGATAATTTTTTAGAATTAAGAGCCAGTCCTATTTTATCCGAGACCACGATCGGTTCACAGTTTTTTAAAAAGTGTCTTGTATTAATTGAGTTTTAAGAATAAAGGTTTATCACCCAAGTTAAAAAAAAAAAATATATAAAAATTTTTTTTATATCATCTACTTACGACGAATTTAATTGGCGCCCAACGTGGGGCCGCGTTAAATAAAAAGTTCCAAAAATTATTTAATGAAAAATAAGTTACATATAAACGGAGCTCGCGCGGCCAACAACTCAACATTTCTAGTGGAGAAATTAAAAAATCCACCAAGCAACACAACAAAGTGACAGTGGTCGTTAACAGTAATTAAATGGAAATTAAAAAATGAAATAATCCATTTAAAGGTGAACTTTAAAAAAAGGTGGACCAAAATCTTAAATCAAAAAAATACAAGAACACAAAATAAAGCAAAACCAGAAACGCACTAAACAAAAACAGTTAAACAAACCAGCTTTTACAACAACAACAACAAAATCACAACACGCTGAAACAGGGAAAATTAAAGAAGGAAGGAAGGGCATTCTATCGCCAATAATTTCTACTAAATCCAGGAAGGAAGATCAACCCACAACCTCACAGAAGGAAGACCCCATCGGGACAATCTCGTGAGAAATTAATTTTCAATAATAAAAGAATTAAAGATTATAATCTAAGATCAGGGAATTTAAGAAAAAATAATATAAGACTTTAACATTGATAAAAAGTAAGATAGATTCGCGATTTAATAAAAAATATCGAGAAACAATCTGGAAGACTTAATAAATAGCTTTGGTGAAATAAACTTTACAATGGCAACCGGAGGTTCAGCACAACATTTTTCTGCAGGAAGTATAGCCACAGCAGGCGGCTTAACAGCGGTATTAATAAATAGATTGATAAATGTTCAATTAAATGAAGTGAGCAGGAAAATAAAAGGATTAGAAGGAAAGTTAGCCACAGATGCAAACACTGTGCAGGATTATAAAATACAAATAATCGACTTAACTATAAAATGCGATACAACACTTGAAGTGGTAAAATCTTTACCAAAATTAACGGGGGAACCAGCACAATATGTAGGTTGGAGGGAAGCCGCAGAAACTGTAATGAGTCTCTATAAAATTCAAAGTGAACAATATTTTATCGCCTTAACAATTTTACGAAATAAAATTTTGGGAGCTGCCCATGATGCTCTTTTCAATCATGGTACCGTTTTAAACTTTCGAGCAATCTTATCTAGATAGGACTTTATACATAGCGATAAACGACCAATACATATTCTCGAGTCAGAACTAAGTATCCTCAGGTAGGGAAGAATGACAGTTACAGAATACTATAATGAAGTCAATAAAAAAATGACTATACTAATAAACAAAACCATAATGACATACGTAAAGGACAGCGTAATTGCCAAAGAAACAAACAAAACAATAAGAAGCAATGCTTTACGAATTTTTATATCTGGGCTAAATGGATCTATCTTAGAAACTCTTTTCTCATTAAATCCACCAGATTTACCCAATGCTTTGGCAAAGGTCCAAAAATTAGAATCCAACAATTTCCGTGCTCAATTTGCAAACAGGTTAAATGGATTTAAAAATGATAATAAATATCAGGGAAACAACTTACGATTTGATCAAAAACGACAGAACAATAATACTAATAAAATGGGAAATTATTGGAGTAATAACCAGAATTATAATTGGCCACAAAAGGGAAATTTCTGGCAACACGATAATCATAACAAGGCAGAACGCTATAGTCGAGTACCTCGACTATCAGATACCCGTTACTCAGCTAAAGGGACAAAAGGGAAATGGAGATATGCTAGTAGCAAAGTGAGATTAAAATGCGCCACCTACCGGCAGTAGACAGATTTAAGGGTTATGGGCGTTAGAGTGGGCGTGGCAAACTTGTTTTGGGTCAATCGATAGGTATTGACGAGACCAATACATTTCAGTTAAAATTTTTTTTTTATCATAAAAATTGTGGGCGTCATAGGTTTTGGCGGCTTGTGGGCGTAAGAGTGGGCGTGGCATATTCTCGTAACAAACTTGCGCTGTGTACAAGGCTACGGAATCTAAATCTGAGATCCCAATTCTCTATCTTTAATAGTTTCCGAGATATACACGTTCATAGTTACGAGTTTTTGAAGTTTGGGGGCGGTTTGTGGGCGCTAAGGTTGGCGTGGCAAACTTTTCTTTGAGTCAATCGATAGGTATTGATGAGAACAATACATTTCAGCTAAAATCTTTATTCTAGCATCAAAACTGTAGGGCGTTAGAGTGGGCGTGGCACTCTGCTGAAACAAACTTGCGCTGCGCAGGAATCTCAGGAATCTGCATGCCTAATCCCAGTATTGTAGCTCTTATAGTTTCCGAGATCTCAGCGTTCATACGGACAGACGGACAGACGGTCAGACGGACAGACGGACAGACGGACATGGCTAGATCGACTCGGCTAGTGATCCTGATCAAGAATATTTCTAGTTTATGGGGTCGGAAACGCTTCCTTCTGCCTGTTACATACTTTCCGATGAATCTAGTATACCCTTTTACTCTACGAGTAACGGGTATAATAAAAGAAAAGATCTGGAGAACGAAATATTAAATATTATCAATGAAGAGCATTCTAAAATAAATATGCAGATTCCTTTTAGGACAGTATACGCGGTGAAATAAACACAGTAAATGGTAGGGTCATTTACAGCAAACAATACCCTTATGCTCTATCAGCATTAGATTATGTAAATTATGAAATAAGTCGAATGCTAAAAGAAGAAATTATAAGGTCAAGTAGAAGTCCTTTTAATTCCTCTGTACTTTTTGTGGTTTGCTGGCTACGAGATTCGTGCGGCTAGCTCAGTAGATTGTGTGTTCGTCCCACCAAATTTCTATAAACGAGACCGCCCAGTAGCTCAGTGAGAAAGCACAGAATTGCGGTTTGACTTCTCGTGATCGACTGATCCAGCTGCCAGCGCTCTGCGGCCTTATATAGGGCCTCCGGGAACCTTTATTTCCCTTTTGCGCACGGCCCGCTGAATCCCTTCACTCCGGGTCCAAAGTCCGTGCCTCCAGGTTGACCCACTTGTCCTTCACGTACCGCTTCCAACCAATGTTCTGCCCACTGCTGCCGTCCCGCTGATTCCCGTGATGCTTGTGGACGCCTGTGTGCCGCTCCACTGCCGAGATGAGGCACTTCTTCTCCCGGTACAAAGTTCACGGGAGAGTCCAAAGTACGGTGGAGTTCCGTTATCCCCACATGGCACTCTTGCTCTGCCCGGCAAGTCTTCACTCTCTCCTTATCCGCTCCTTGGTCTCCAAACTCTCTGTATCTCCATCCTTGTTCTCTAAACTCTCTCGATCTCCATCCTTGGTCTCCAAACTCTCTCGATCTCCATCCTTGGTCTCCAAACTCTCTCGTTCTCCATCCTTGGTCTGCAAGCTTTCTCGTTATCCATCCTTGGTCTCCAAACTTTCTCGTTCTCCATCCTTGGTCTCCAAACTCTCTCGTTATCCATCCTTGGTCTCCAGACTCTCTTGTCCTCCATCCTCTCCTCGCCGCGCCGTTACTACGCGAATTCGCCGCGTATCTGGTAAGCGGCCGGGCATCTGCTGCTGCTGTTGCTTAGATTTGTGGGGAGTTATTCAACTCCTCACATTCCCTCCTTACTTCGGGAAACATTTAAAACTCTTTCCTACTCTCCGGCGTTACCTTGCACATCTTAGCCTTTGAGTCCTTGTGGTGCTCCCTCTGATTCCCGCGGCGCTCCCTCGTTGCTCCCCCGATGCTACCTCGACGCTCTTCACACCATTGAGTTTCTACAGCGCTGGTCATCCTTCTCGTAGCAACTTGAAATCTCCCGCGCCGATATTTCCCATGTTTCCACTGGGACATCGATACTCATGGGCTATCCCCAGCTCGCTGCTCATTGCTGCGTCCTACTCCTTTCCATGGTTCCTCCGCCTGGTCACACCATCCGTGCGTGATCGATGTTTCTTCGACTATCGATACCGACGGTGCGGCGTTGCCATCTGCTCGTTGCGATGTTTCCACCTTTTGCCGATATTTCCAGTTTTCGTGTGCCCATCGATTGCACTATCGTCCAGTGCCAATCGATCGCCTATCGAGGCGCCCCCTTCCCTGGCTCATGGTGATTTAGCAACTTTCATGGTAAGTTTCCGAATTTCTTTAAAATTTTTTCCTCTCATCCTTTTTTTCTCTTTCGCCCTTCACTCGTCAGTCTGATCATCGCGCATAAGTTGCAGGAAGGCTCTATTGACGCCATCGCCGACTGCGCCCCAGGCTTCAGATTCAATGTTGTCTTGGCGTTCTCCTTCTCCACCAGGGCACAACTGGCCAGCACAGCTGGCGCTCATCCTCACAGCCGGCCTTTAGGGAGTACATGATCGTATCGATGGCCTCGTTTTCCAACAACAGAGTTACCACCTCGGGGGACACCGACATGCCCCACACCTTGCGCAGATCATCCTCCAGCTGCTGTTTCAGTGGCGATTCCGGCTGCTGTTCTACCAATTTCAACACCGTCTGCAGGATGAACCGACTGCTGAACATCGTGTTGCCCACTGCTCCAGCAGTTCCGCCTCCCCGGCGTCGTCTTGGGCGGGTGGGGCGTGGTCGAGGCGCTGGCAGAGGCTGTGGCGGAGACGTCGCTTACATTGTGAGTCACAATTTCCGCGGGGGCACATCGTTTTCCTTGGAGACCACTGGAACGCCACCACCTGATGGCTCCGCGTCTTCCTTGGGCATTTCGATCTGGACCTGGATCTGGGTCTGGGCTAACTGGTTGACGTCTTCTTTTGGCAGGACGCGACCGCCAGTGGGCGATAATCAAGTTTTTATTCCCTTCGGCCTCCCCTTCCTACCCAGATCTACGGTACAGCTCTTTGATCCGTCTTCCCCCTTCCTTTGGCAGACTGTTGATGCGTGTTTCTTATTTTTACCTCCGCTCAGTCCCAATCGAGCCTTTGAACACTCTCGTTTTCTCCCTTTGTGTTCTTGTCGTTCTCCTGATCTCCTTTACGTATTTTCTTGAACCTTTGCACTATGGGGAATTTGACCACTTTTTTTGGCCAAAACCCATTTTTAAAAGTCGTTAAAAATAAGTTTTGTTTATCAGAATGCATCAGGATAACATCAATATCTAATGTTACTAACAGAAAAGTTTAACAGTGCGCACCACTGTTAAGTTATCAGCTGTCAAAGTCTGTTTTTACTTCAACGAGGTGGCAGAGCTGGTAAAGCGCCTATTATTCTGAATAGTTTAAATTGTCAAAAAGTGTAAAACTAAACATGCCTCAGAGATTTTAGAAATACCATCCAATCAGAGGGACTTGTAAGTTGTGTTTGTGACCTTAATATTGTATTTATGGATTGTGGTGTGTTCTAGTTCTAACCTCAAAAAAAAACAAAATCTTTAAGTTAATTTGTAGTTTTAAATAGACCTACAAAGTGATTCCAGCTGTTTCCACCTCTGAAACCTTTTTTATGTTGAAAAGTATTTAATTCTCATTGAGCTCGGCTAGTATAAAAGTGCACTTTTGCGCACTTTATCTAAAATTTAGCTTTAAAGACCTCTACCTAATATGGTATATTTCTCGCATTTTTGTTTTGTAAATGCCAGTTTCGATGTTATCTTAAAAGAAACAGTGTGCAATTATATTTCTTATAAAATAACGATTATTTTAAAATTATTTTACAACATCATTTCACTTACTTAACGTTGATATATAGGATTATAGTATTTTTCTTAAGAATAATAGTGATAGCAATACAAAAAATTACAATTTTACTAAAAAAATGGAAAATGGGAAGTCAGTTTGGTCATTTTTTATTTGATTGACAAGAAAAAAATCATCTTTTTTAATTTACTTCCTGTTTGCTCAGGTAACAGGAGTAAATATGCAACTTCGCGAACCCACTGGTTTTATTTAAAAAACTGCTTAGCCGTCATCTATGTAAATTATGCGTTTATTTCAAGAGCTTTTTCTATTCAACAATGTTACCAACTCCCTTTTTTCAGATCTTCCCCTTTTACATTGGTATCTAGAGTTAGTATTTTATGATAATCTAGTATTATTTTTAATCTAGTATTTTGTTGTATGATCGTTGCTTGCCGACCTGTAGGGGGTAATTTATTAGCGATTATCAGCTGTGCTACGCCCCTGCTCGCAGCTTTCGATAGTCGGCATCGCAACGACCATAGAAAACAAAACAAACAGTGAGATGACCAAACATCGCCCGCGTTGAAGCGCTGCAGGCCTTCAATTAATGGGAAGAGGTGCCAGATGATGTACTGATCGTTTGTATAAGCCTGGCTTGGTTTTTACTAGAGCAACGCGCACCTTGCCATCCGATCCGTGCGTTACTTCGGTGACTCTGCCGAGCAGCCACTTCTGGGGCGGTAAATTGTCCTCTTTGATGACGACGATGGTTCCTGGTAGAAGGTTGGCCGATTCCTTTGTCCACTTAACTCTTTGCTGCAGCCCCGCTATGTAGTCACGGGACCAGTCTCGCCAAAACCGTCGCTTGATGGCTGATATAAGCTGCCAGAGTTGTAGATGAGTTAGGTTGTCGTCCGGATGAGGAGGTGCCGATCCTGGGGGTAGAGCAGCGAGCGTGGTGCCTACCAGAAAATGGGCTGGAGTAATAGCCTCTCTGTCGTTAGGGTTGCTGCTGTCAGCTACTAGCGGACGCGAGTTAAGCACTGCTTCCACTTCAACCAGGATCGTCTGGACTTCGTCCTCCTTCAGCAAGGCGTTTCCGACGGCCCTCAAAAAGAGGTGTTTTGCGGACTTGACGGCGGCCTCCCATAGGCCCCCGAAATGGGGCGACCGGGGCGGAATGAAGACGAACTCAACCTGGTGATGGACGCCGTACGTTCCCAGTGCACAGTGGATCCGCTTGTATGGAAGAGCGGCCAAAAATACTAATAATGGTCATAACGTGCTGAAATTTATAACAATAATTTAGCAAATTTGTCTAAACATATAGCAACAAAAATCGGACTTATCGATCGGCTATATCCTATAGCTCCCATAGGAACAATCGATACCGAATTATAAAAATATATTCGGTTAATCTAATTTATTACGATTTTGGTATGGAAGATATTTTTCGTAGTTATACATATTCTTAAAAAACTAAAATAAAAATCAACAAACAAAATATAAATGAAACAAAAATTATAAAGCATCATCAAGTAATTCGTAGACAGATGTAAGCAAACTCGACCTATCTTTTTTAGGAAGTTGTCTCTGTCCTGTTAAAAATGGATCTGAACGCAATAATAAATAGTTCATGACATCTGTGTTTGTTAAAGTACGAGATACTTTCCGACTGTGTTGAAGTCTACATTTTTTTAGTTCCTTGTTATTGGACTCTGCTGCTTCCTCTGAAAGCTCTCCTATCGACACTAATGCATACTCTATTACAGCTGAACCATGAATTAAGACCTTATGGACGGTAGCCGGTAAATAGTACCATGGATATGCAGCTATAAGATATTTGATTGATATTTAATAACTGCAGATTTTGTCCGTTTGTAATTTTTCCAAAAAGTTACAATTGTTTTGCAGAGGTTCTCAATTTTATTGGATATTTCGCTCAACTCTGGAATAATGTAGCCGTTGTTTTCAATATCCGCTTGCACATCGGAAATCAATTTCCTCATTTTTTCGGCGTTGGTTCCATTACCTGTGCACCACATATTAAAAATATGCAGACGTGGAAAAACACATTTTTGCGATGCACCTATCAAAATCCAAAATCAAAATTTAAATAATAATTTACAAATTAATATTTTTGCAAAAACACAAACCACTAAAGACGAAGACAAAGCAACAGCGCAAAAGCGCAACAGCACAATAAGCAAAGACTCACCTTTAACTGCTTTAGTAATATTAGTAGAAAACACACATCGGCAAATTTCGGCAGCTAATTTTAAAATATTTAGTAACCTAAAATAAGACGATCACAAAAACATACAAACCAAGTTCTGGGTTTTCTTGGAACATAACTAAAAGTCTAACTAAACATAAAATATACTTTAAAAAAAAAATACACAAAAAAGGGTTATTCGATGAAATTAGTTTTACGAAAAAACTTTTTCAGGAAAGTTAATTATTAATATCTCAATTTAAAGTAAATACCTTCAATTTCATAATTCATGTTAAATTATTCAAATCGGAGCACTGCAGCGTACGTCTGATCACTTTAAAGGGCGAATTAAGAGAGAAATAACTTCCAAAGCGCAGCTGCGTTGCCAAAATGAACACGTGTTCACGATTGAAAATCTATTTTTAGAAAGTACCGTTAGATTTCTAGTAAAATCCGGTATGCCAAAGAGAAGTTTGGACTTTTAAGAGACAATTTTGATACATTTTGCTTAAAAAATATGTCATCAAATTTTTGGATTTTTGGCCTCTGACGGAACCACTGTGCAGTGTGCTGCGGACATCGGAGGCCATCTTCTGAAGCAGCCGTGAGGAACCAACAAAATTGGTTGCATTGTCGCAGTACAGTCGATCGAGCGGGCCGCGCCGCCCAACAAATCTGCTGAGACAGAGGATAAGTGAGTTAGAAGTGAGATCCTTCAATAGTTCTAGGTGAACCGCTTTCGTTGAAAAACATATGAATACTGCGACATACATTTTTAAAGCTGCCTTGTCACGCACTCCTAGCGACACTCGGATTGGACCGAAGAGATCGACTCCGCTTATTCAAAAGTGTCGCCTGATTCTGACACGGTCAAGTGGCAGGTTTCCCGTTATTTGCGACATTAACCGTGGCTTATACCGGAAACAGTGCGTGAATCGGCGCACAACAGCACTGCACTCGCGTCGTGCATTGATCAACCAAATTGTCTGCCGAAGCAGGCCGACTAGGGCTCGTGGTCCTGCATGGCAATTAGCATAGTGCAGGTGCTCGATGTACAATTTGACAAAACGATTCCCTTTAGGCATTAATATTGGGAATTTGGCACTCGGTTCTAGATCCGCGTGCGCTAGTCGACCGCCCACTCTCACCAATGTTAAAGTACGGGTTCCGAAAGTTTCGTTGCTGATAAATGGGCTAAGTTTTTGGTAAGAGCTGGGTAATGGAAAATTTTTCTTTAATTTATTGAATTCGTCTGCAAACGATTCACGCTGAACAGCCTGCGCGATATAAGAGAACGAAAAACTAAGCTCGGTAGCTGATAGGACGTGGTCGTTCCACAACTTCCAGGCCCTGCCGTAAACAAAACGAAAGATAAATGTCGTAATTCTCACAACCTTCACATAGGAAGAAGAATTTTCAACTACTTGTAACAGCGGATGATTTGAAATAACAGCAACCGTATGGGCGATTACTGGCGGTTTCATTTCGAGTTGGCTTTCGAGGGGCGTGTCAGCCAAGTGCTGATTAACCATGGATAAAAACGAAGGGCCTTCAAACCATAGCGTCGTATCGAGATCTTTGACCGTAGTCCCTCGAGAGGGTAGGTCCGCTGGATTGAACTTAGTCGGGACGTGTCGCCAGACTGCAGTTGGAGCCAGTTCGTGAATAGCCGAAACCCTATTTGCGACGAATGTTTTAAGTTTTGACAGATGAGTGCGCAACCAAAAGAGGACAACTTTAGAATCCGACCACATAGTAACCTGCTCGACGCGGTAAAGATTAAGCGTTTGCACATCACTCCATAACTTCGCTAAGAAGTGAGCCGCACAGAGTTCTAGTCGTGGAATACTAAGTCTATTGATCGGTGCTACCCTGGATTTGGCTGTCAGCAACCTAACTTTTATCCCCTCTGAGGTCACTAACCTTACGTACAGACAACAACCTTAAGCATCTTCTGACGCGTCCGCAAATCCGTGGATTTGATAAGTGCCGCCAAACTGAGTTCCGACATGCCGAGGGATGTTCAACGTTTCTAAATCTGTAAAGCAAGATGACACCGTCTTCCAACGATGCAGTACGTCGGCGGGTATTTCGTCGTCCCATCCATTTTGTAGCGACCAGAGTTTTTGAATTAATATCTTTGCAAGGGTAACGATAGGGCAAATGAGTCCTAACGGATCGAACAGCCGCGCTGAAAATGAAAGCATGGATCGCTTTGTGGGTGGGTCTTCAAGCTGTAGATTCTGGGCGTTGAATTTGAACGTATCCTGTTTTGGACTCCAAGTGAGACCCAAAGTTTTCGTATCGGCGTCTTCTCCAATAAAGACTTCTGACTCGGCGACCTGTCGTTCGTTGGGGGTACAATTCGGCGCCCACTTAGCCAAGACGAACCCTGCGGAATCTAAAATCTCTGTGATTTCCCCTCGCAATTTCCTTAACTCACGGATGGAATCGGCCCCTGTTAACAAATCATCGACGTATAAATCATTTGCTAGAGCCTGTGAAGCTAAGGGAAGAGAATCGGAGTAGATCTCGCTAAGCTGCTTCAAGCACCGTATTGCAAGGAAAGGAGCACATGCCGTACCATACGTAACGGTGTTAAGCCGATAAATTTGTAGAGGGTCTTGCGGGGTCTCGCGCCATATAATTAACTGGAACTTTCTATGGGCCTCATTTAATACCACTTGTCTGTACATTTTAGTAATGTCTGCCGTTATAGCAAACTTATGGAACCGGAATTCAAGCAGCGTGGCATACAGGCAAGGCTGAATTGTTGGCCCTACCAAGAGAATTTCATTCAATGAAATTTGGAAGTGGTTTTGCACGACGCGTCGAATACGACTCTTAATTTAGTCGAAGAGCTTTTAGGTCGGAGAACGCACTGATACGGTATAAAATAATGAGGCTCGTTGGGTATCCTATTATCTGTAGCCTCCATGTGACCGAGAGCTAAATATTCCTTCATAAACTGGATATACAACGAATGATTTGCTGGGTTCCCTTTCATACGCCGTTCTAAGGACAGAAACCGTCGTCGTGCAGTTTCATACGAGGAACCGAGTCACGAAGGACTCGATTTGAAAGGCAGGCTAACTACAAATTTTCCTATAGAGTCACGCGAGACGGTGCTAGCAAACGATTTTTCACTCAACACTTGATCAGGGGTATAGAGCTGAGATTTTGTTAAATCGGGTATTCTTTCAATTTCCCAGAACTTCCTTAGCGTGTGATCCAAATTGTTATCCTCAGTAGCTACTAGAGTGGAGTATGAGATACATCGTGCGGGCGGATTTTCTTTATAGGTCCCTGACGCTACCCAGCCAAAGACAGTATTTTGTAGAGTTGGACCTGAGTGCTTGTGACGTATTTGTCCTTCCCTAAGCAAGTCGAAAAACAACTCAGCGCCGATCAGCATGTCGACGCGTTTGGGCTTGTAAAAGTAAGGGTCTGCTAAGGAGATATCATTACGAATCCAATCGGAAGATATTGCGGTTGCTTCTGCACGACACCCTGAGATCGAAGGTAAAATTATGCATTCAACTGCCGTTTTAAAGGAGTTTAATCGCGACCCAATTGTCGTCTGGACTGCTAAGCTAGCTGAACACGCGGAATTCCCAATGCCTGAGAATTTAGCCTCATGCCGGTACCGTTTTATTGCAGATTATTTACTAGTTCCTCCGTAATAAAATTAACCTGTGACCCTGAGTCTAGCAAAATCCTAGCGCACAGCTTGGCTCCTGACTGTCTTTGAACGTCGACAAGGGCCGTTGCAAGTAAGACGTGATCTACTTTTTGGGACATAGGCTGACTAACCGAGGCACTTAGTGACTGTTGGGCTACCTGATTGTCAATAGGCGATGACAATTGATTGCCCGACGGTACTTGGGAGGTTGAGGTATACCGATGCAGAAGTGTGTGATGAGCCTTCGTTCAAGTTCGACAACGAGATGACTGGCAAGTTGCGACACTATGTCCTCTGCGTAGACAATTGATGCAAAGTGGTGCATTCTTTGCGAACTGGAACCGAGCTTCTACCGAGATATTGGAGTAAGATGTACAACTCTGGATGAAATGGTTGTCTGACTTGCAGAAGCAACATTTAGACTTAAGTTCTTCGACAGGTCGGGAAACTGGTAATGCCGCTTTGGTATATCTGGCCTTGTTCCCTAGCTGTTCCTGTTTGGGAGCTTTTCTGCCTGTCGTGGATTCCTTAGCCGCTAAGTGTTGATATAGTTTATTAAGCGCCTCTGAGCAATCTTTCCATAACGGAATAGAATCGTAACTAAGTTGCTCTTCCCATCGCGACCGCGTTTTGGGATCTACTCTAGACATGACGATGTGTATTATCATTGCGTTGGCGAGAATTTTCTCGTTGCCGAGTGAGAGAAGAGATTCATATATAGCAGTTACAGTGTCGATAAGGGATCGTAACGCCGAGGCGGATGGCGCTTGCTTTGTCGGGATTTCAAACAATCGAGAGATACTTTTAAAGTATATTAGGCACGGATTATCATAAACCCTGACCAAGGCCGCATGGGCCTTTGTGTAATTTGCTTCTGTGATCTGGTAAGCCTTTACTGTTTCTAAGGCTTCCTTCTCTAAACAGGATAACAGGTGCAACTCGAACGCCTTTTTGATGTATCCATTTAAAATACCTAAACGACATTCCATTTCGCACGCATTAGGGGGAGTTACTTGACCACGAACTGTGGCCTCAATTCTAATTATATGATTCTTATTCCGCTTAAGCTGTTCCAGCAATTCGTTTGTGTCGTCCTCCGCTGAGGGAGTTCTGCCAAAACGTTTCCGACTTCCACCCATTGTGACTAGCAACTTCCCGTTTTTAGATTATTTCTAACAAGCAAATGCCAATGCAATGCTGCTGGTAGCGATAGAATGTCTGCACTGTCCCACCGTACTAAAATTCTCTGCCAGGCTATGCGCGATTGGAGCAAGGAAGGCGAAAAGACCGACAAAACCAAAGAGCGCGCAAAGAACGGGGCAAGGCAGATTAAGCAAGACCGAATGTGTGTGTGTGTATGTGTTGGGTATGGGCCTTTGTGTGTGTATGTGACTGAAAGCCAAGTGAATTATGATATGTGTTTGTGCAAGTGATGGAAATAAAGTTTGCATATATTTACGTAGGCCACTTTACCATATACAATGCGGATCGCTGTACAGGCGCTCTTGCGATGAGATTGCGATTGGGATGTACTTCTCGGTGTTTCCAACGATGTTAGGTTGAAGCTCGCTGATGCTCTCCTGTGACGAAATGGAGGTTAGGGACGCAGCCGATGTGCGCTCCCTCTACGATGATGTATGTGGGGCTCACCACTCTCCGGGTGCTCCAGCGACGAAAGACGACGTTCTATTGCACCTCTCTATGGGTGCCGACGAGATTGTGGCGAGGAAATGGACGCAGCCGATGTGCGCTCCCTCTACGCCGAGATGTAAGTGGGTACTGCGCTCCGGCTGTGCGGGCGCTCCAACGACGAAAGAAGAAATTAAAGTTGCACGGGCGCGTAAATGCGTCTCCAAATCTTGGACCATGCACCCAATGTGCATTTGTTGCGCAACGCAAATTGGCCGCGTGCACTTGTTATATAACTCTTGGTGATTTGCCAACTTATAACAATACGGAAATCCGAAGTTTAGAAGACGGCCAAGAACCAGTGTGTCCACCCGGGGGCGCCAATGTTTGCTCAGGAAGCAGGAGTAAATATGCAACTTCGCGAACCTACTGGTTTTATTTAAAACAAGGAAGAACGCTATAGTCGAGTACCTCGACTAAAGGGACCAAGGGAAAATGGAGATATGCAAGCAGGAAATGCGCCACCTACCGGCGGTAGACAGATTTAAGCGTTGTGGGCGTTAGAGTGGGCGTGGCAAAGTTTTTTTTAATCAATCGATAGGTATTGACGAGACCAATACATTTCAGTTAAAATTTTTTATCTAGCATAAAAATTGTTGGCGCCACAGATTTGGGCGGTTTGTGGGCGTTAGAGTGGGCGTGGCATACTCGCGTAGCAAACTTGCGCTGCGCTCAAGCCTACGGAATCTAAATCTGAAATCCCGTTTCTCTATCTTTGATATTTTCCGAGATATCCGCGTTCATATCTACGATTTTTTGAAGTTTGTGGGCGGTTTGTGGGCGTTAAAGTGGGCGTGGCAAACTTTTTTTTAGATCAATCGGTAGGTATTGATGATTAACATTTCAGTTAAAATTTTTGTTCTAGCATCAAAACTGTAGGAGCCACAGTTTTGGGCGGTTTGTGGGCGTTAGAGTGGGCGTGGCACTCTCCTGAAACAAACTTGCGCTGCGCAGGAATCTCAGGAATCTGCATGCCTAATCCTAGTATTGTAGCTCTTATAGTTTCCGAGATCTCAGCGTTCATTCGGACAGACGGACGTGGCTAGATCGACTCGGCTAGTGATCCTGATCAAGAATATATATACTTTATGGGGTCGGAAACGCTTCCTTCTGCCTGTTACATACTTTCCGACGAATCTAGTATACCCTTTTACTCTACGAGTAACGGGTATAAAAAGTGCTTAGCCGTCATCTATGTAAGTTATGCGTTTATTTCAAGACCTTTTTCTATTCAACAATGTTACCAACTCCCCTTTTTCAGATCTTCCCTATTAAGCCTAGTACTCACATCGACGAAAACCGCGAGCTAACCATAGGAGTGAGCGAGAGGCAAACAGGCGGCTAAAGCTTTTCGTCGGGTCTCTTTTTACCAAAAAAAATACCAGATTTCGCGAGTGAATTTTCGATGAACGCCGTTAGCCGCGGCCCAAAGAATAAGAAATTTAATCTTTGGCGGTGTTTGTGGAGAAGCGGTGGGGAATTTAAAAATTAAAAATGGAAGAAAAACACCAAAAACGGCTAAATGAGGTCAGTGCAGATGAAAAAGGACGCCTAATCCAAGCTGTTGCCCATTATTGTGGGACTTGACCGACAGGAAGCAATACCACAACGGGGCAAATCCGCTGAATAGTTGAAGCGCTGGAGGAGATCCGCTAGAGTATCCCAGTGGGACATCGCTCGATCTCCGACGAGCTCTCCATTGAGGACTCCACCTCCACCAGCTACTTGACAGCTAAAGCGGAGATGGAAGACGCGCCGGTTTCTATAAAAATAAAATTTAAATAAGGTCGCCCGCTAAGGGACAGCTGGAGGAGCCATCACAGCCATTATTGGCCAGCTAGGAGCTGGACTACAGATGGAGCGGGAAAGATGGCGAAGCATCCGTGGGACGAGAAGGAAGCCTTAAACTTATAATTTACATAGATAAAATCATTTGTGCACCAGCAGGCTCTTCTTTTTTAAATTGCTCCAATTGAATTGTTTTCCGTTTGACAACAAGCCCAGCTGCTTGACAGTAAGACCATGCCGCATGCATTGCGGGTGAACTTTGAAAACTTCGGTCGCACTACAAAGAATAAGATTTTTCGACTAGTGAAACTCTTAGCCGATCTGAGTACTAGGCTTTACATTGGTATCTAGAGTTACTATTTTATGGTAATCTAGTATTATTTTTAATCTAGTATTTTGTTGTATGATCGTTGCTTGCCGACCTGTAGGGGGTAATTTATTATCGATTATCAGCTGTGCTACGCCCCTGCTCGCAGCTTTCGATAGTCGGCATCGCAACGACCATAGAAAACAAAACAAACAGTGAGATGACCAAACAATTCCTTTAAATTTTATACTCTTAATTCTAAAAACAAAACTTTTAAATGTAGCTTCGTTTTTAAGTTATTAATTAGTGCCATAACAAGTGGGCAAATTCCCCATAGTTCTTTGTAGTTATCCTGTAGTATCCTTGGAGATTCCTTGGATTTATCTTGTCTTGTCCTTTTAGCTATTTCGTAGTATCCTTGGCGAGTCCCTGGAGTTATTCTTGGAGTCACTTCGAAGTATCCCTTGCGAGTCCTTGGAGGTATCCTTGGAGTGTGTTCGTAGTATCCTTTGAGAATCCTTGGAGTTATCCTTGGACTCTTTCGTAGTATCCTTTGAGAATCCTTGGAGGTATCCTTCGGCTATTTTTTCGTAGTATCCTTTGAGTATTCTTTGAGAATCCTTGGAGATATCCTTGGACTCTTTTCGTTGTATCCTTTGAGGATCCCTGGAGATATCCTTGGACTCTTTTCGTTGTATCCTTTGAGGATCCTTGGAGATATCCTTAGATTTTTTTTCGTAGTATCCTTTGAGAATCCATGGAGATTTCCTTGGACTCTTTTCGTTGTATCCCTTGAGAATCCTTGGAGATATCCTTGGACTCTTTTCGTAGTATCTTTTGAGAATGCTTGGAGATATCCTTGGACTCTTTTCGTAGTATCATTTTGAGAGTCCTTGGAGATATCCTTGGACTTTTTTTCCGTAGTATCCTTTAAGTATCCTTGGAGATATCCTTGAACTCTTTTAATGTTGTTTTGCGTCTGTTGTGTCCGTTTGTTGTAGCCGCTCGCTTGTGTTTTCCGTTTGTTGCTGTTCAGCTCGCTTACGTGGATGTTTCGCTCTTTCTTTGTGTTTATGTGTCGTATTTTGCAGATTACTGGTGATGAAAAACCCATGACTTGGTAAGGTCCGTCGTATCTTGGGGCCAATTTTGCTGCGAACCCCTCGGCGGCTTTTGATAAATGGTGTTCCTTAGCCCACACGACGTCACCCACCGTTGGCGTCCATTCCCTCCTGGGATGCTTTCTCCAGATTCCGCCTTACAATCTCGAAGATTTCTCTGAGCTTGTTGGCCTTCTCCTCCGGGGTCTCAGTCGGTCGTCCGGTCCCTACGGTCTGCGTAATGAACGACGGTGTGTAACCTGTGGATTCTGAAACGTTCGTGTTTACTGCCAGCATGATTTCCGGCCATTTTTCGCCCCAGTTTCTTTGGTTCTGCCCTGCGAATTGCGCTATCATTGTCTTCACCGTCCTATTTGCTCTCTCAGTCGGGTTCTCCTGTGGGGTGTATGGAGCTGTGAACTGTTGCTTGGTTCCCATTTCTGGAAACTCTTGAAAATGTTGCTGGGGAGCTGTACTCCGTTGTCCGTTATGACTTTTTTCGGGACCCCATACCTCGCGTTCTCTAAAAGCTTTCCTTAGGGATTCGGCAGTCGCGCTTCGCAGCGGCACCAACTGAGTCCACTTGGAGAACCGGTCTATCAATACCAGCAGCATTTGGTTGCCGTGCTTCGAACGCGGCAGGGGTCCGACGAAGTGCGCACATACCGTAGCCCATGGTTCCTCAGGCACCTGCGTCAGCATTTTCCCAGCCATTTGCATCTAATTCGGCTTGAATCTTATGCATGTCTCGCATCCTCGCATGTGGGCTCGGGCGTCTCTGTGCATTCCTGACCAGTAATACCGGGCTGCCAGACGTGCTATTTTCTTTCGGCATCCTACATGGCCAGCCGCCGGTGAGTTGTGGTTCTCCTTCAGCACCGTTCCCGTAGAGCATTCGGGACGCACATCTTCCATGTTGCGACATCCTCGCTGTCCGCTCTATGAGGTATATTTCTGTACAGGGTGTTACCCTCCATCACGTAGTCCGGATACTATTGCGGCTGGGTCCTTATATTTTCGCGCATTTCCAGAATCCAGCTGCATGCTGCAAAAGCTTCCGCCGCCGACGTCTCCTTGATCACTCGAAGCGTTTCCGGTAGTGGCTGCCTTGACAAAGCGTCTGCCACCACGTTGACTTGTCCTTTCCTGTACGCTATTTCGAAGTCGTACTGCTGCAACTCCAGGGCCCATCTGACGATCCTCCCTGAAGGGCTTTCTAAGCTGTTGAGCCACTTCAGCGCCATGTCGGTTACTACTTTAAAGTGGTAACCTTCCAGATACGGCTTGAGCTTTCGGATCGCCCAGACGATTGTCAAGCACTCCTTCTCGGTCGTTGAGTAATTCTTCTCAGCGTCGTAGAGAGTTCGGCTTGAGTGAGTGATTACCTTTTTGCCTCGTTCAGTCTCCTGGGTTAAGATTGCTCCGATGCCGTAGTCGCTCGTGTCTCGCTCGTGTTTGCAAGATGAATGGTTTGTCGAAATCCGGGCACGCCAGTACGGGGTCTGTGACGAGTCTTGCCTTCACCTCTTCGAACGCCGTCTATTCCTATTCATTCGCTAGTCACTCGATGACCAAGACACAACAGCTCTTTCTTGAAAAATTGGCTCTTCTCCGGGCTTAACCTCAGATTTGCCTCCTTTAGCCGTCGGAACACTTACTTCAGGTTAGCCTCGTGTTCTTCCAGCGAGCGCCCGATCACTATGATGTCAACCTGGTAAGCAAATGCGTGCGGCGACATTTCGGGACCGATCACCCGTTCCAGCACCCGTTGAAAGGTCGCAGACGCCGAATGAAATCCGAATGGCATTACTCTCCACTGGAATAAACCTTTCCCCGGTACTGTAAATGCCGTGTACTGCCTGCTGTCTGCTTTCAGTGGGATTTGCCAGTACACATCCTTTAGGTCCAAGCTGCTGATGTACCGTGCTTCCCCCAGTTGGTCGAGAATATATTTTATCGGGGCATCGGGCAGGCATCCTTTATAGACTTGGCGTTGATTTGCCTTAAGTCGACGCACAGTCTCCATTTGTCCGTCTTTTTTTTAACCATCACGATGGGAGAGCTGCATGGGCTTGTTGAGTGTTCTATGTATCCTATTTGGAGAAGCTCGTCCACCTTCGCATTGATCTCCCCTTGATCTTTCAGATTCTTGGGGTAGTATCGCTGCTTTATTGGTTTGTCGTTTTTTATCGTGATCAGATGCTCTGCCATGTTCGATGTTCCCTTCATGCTGCTGAAACTCGATAGCTCTGCCTCCAGGAATTTCGTCGTGTCGTCATCTTCGCTTGCCCGTTGTACGACTGCCATCGATAGCTTCTCCAGAAGCCATCCCATGTGTCGATTCCTGGCCGGTATTATCACTTCGTTTCCCGAGCACTTAATCTCGGTACCGACTTGTGTTAGAAAGTTCCATCCCAACACCAATGAATCCACTACCGCTGGTAGTATCAGCAGGCTCATGCTCAGTCGCTTGTTCCCGAACGCGATTTCCACCTCCAGCTGCTCATCGATTCCGCCGCATCTTCCGTCTGCCAACCTAACTTGCCGTCGTATCCTCGTAATCTTCCCGAGGGCAGCCAGGTTGTCCGCCAGTTCTTTGCTTATTGCTGTTGCTCCGGTGTCGATTGTGGCCTTGTATGTGCCCCCACCAATCGTCACCGCTGCGGACAACTGCTGCTCCTCCTCCATCAGCTTTACCGTTAGTTTGGAGAGGTAGCATCTTGCGACCCCCGCATCATCTGCATGTTACCTTTGTTGGTAAGTAGTAGATTAATACGTCGGAGGCCATCTCCTGAAGCAGCCGTGAGGAACCAACAAAATTGGTTGCATTGTCGCAGTACAGTCGATCGAGCGGGCCGCGCCGCCCAACAAATCTGCTGAGACAGAGGATAAGTGAGTTAGAAGTGAGATCCTTCAATAGTTCTAGGTGAACCGCTTTCGTTGAAAAACATATGAATACTGCGACATACATTTTTAAAGCTGCCTTGTCACGCACTCCTAGCGACACTCGGATTGGACCGAAGAGATCGACTCCGCTTATTCAAAAGTGTCGCCTGATTCTGACACGGTCAAGTGGCAGGTTTCCCGTTATTTGCGACATTAACCGTGGCTTATACCGGAAACAGTGCGTGAATCGGCGCACAACAGCACTGCACTCGCGTCGTGCATTGATCAACCAAATTGTCTGCCGAAGCAGGCCGACTAGGGCTCGTGGTCCTGCATGGCAATTAGCATAGTGCAGGTGCTCGATGTACAATTTGACAAAACGATTCCCTTTAGGCATTAATATTGGGAATTTGGCACTCGGTTCTAGATCCGCGTGCGCTAGTCGACCGCCCACTCTCACCAATGTTAAAGTACGGGTTCCGAAAGTTTCGTTGCTGATAAATGGGCTAAGTTTTTGGTAAGAGCTGGGTAATGGAAAATTTTTCTTTAATTTATTGAATTCGTCTGCAAACGATTCACGCTGAACAGCCTGCGCGATATAAGAGAACGAAAAACTAAGCTCGGTAGCTGATAGGACGTGGTCGTTCCACAATTTCCAGGCCCTGCCGTAAACAAAACGAAAGATAAATGTTGTAATTCTCACAACCTTCACATAGGAAGAAGAATTTTCAACTACTTGTAACAGCGGATGATTTGAAATAACAGCAACCGTATGGGCGATTACTGGCGGTTTCATTTCGAGTTGGCTTTCGAGGGGCGTGTCAGCCAAGTGCTGATTAACCATGGATAAAAACGAAGGGCCTTCAAACCATAGCGTCGTATCGAGATCTTTGACCGTAGTCCCTCGAGAGGGTAGGTCCGCTGGATTGAACTTAGTCGGGACGTGTCGCCAGACTGCAGTTGGAGCCAGTTCGTGAATAGCCGAAACCCTATTTGCGACGAATGTTTTAAGTTTTGACAGATGAGTGCGCAACCAAAAGAGGACAACTTTAGAATCCGACCACATAGTAACCTGCTCGACGCGGTAAAGATTAAGCGTTTGCACATCACTCCATAACTTCGCTAAGAAGTGAGCCGCACAGAGTTCTAGTCGTGGAATACTAAGTCTATTGATCGGTGCTACCCTGGATTTGGCTGTCAGCAACCTAACTTTTATCCCCTCTGAGGTCACTAACCTTACGTACAGACAACAACCTTAAGCATCTTCTGACGCGTCCGCAAATCCGTGGATTTGATAAGTGCCGCCAAACTGAGTTCCGACATGCCGAGGGATGTTCAACGTTTCTAAATCTGTAAAGCAAGATGACACCGTCTTCCAACGATGCAGTACGTCGGCGGGTATTTCGTCGTCCCATCCATTTTGTAGCGACCAGAGTTTTTGAATTAATATCTTTGCAAGGGTAACGATAGGGCAAATGAGTCCTAACGGATCGAACAGCCGCGCTGAAAATGAAAGCATGGATCGCTTTGTGGGTGGGTCTTCAAGCTGTAGATTCTGGGCGTTGAATTTGAACGTATCCTGTTTTGGACTCCAAGTGAGACCCAAAGTTTTCGTATCGGCGTCTTCTCCAATAAAGACTTCTGACTCGGCGACCTGTCGTTCGTTGGGGGTACAATTCGGCGCCCACTTAGCCAAGACGAACCCTGCGGAATCTAAAATCTCTGTGATTTCCCCTCGCAATTTCCTTAACTCACGGATGGAATCGGCCCCTGTTAACAAATCATCGACGTATAAATCATTTGCTAGAGCCTGTGAAGCTAAGGGAAGAGAATCGGAGTAGATCTCGCTAAGCTGCTTCAAGCACCGTATTGCAAGGAAAGGAGCACATGCCGTACCATACGTAACGGTGTTAAGCCGATAAATTTGTAGAGGGTCTTGCGGGGTCTCGCGCCATATAATTAACTGGAACTTTCTATGGGCCTCATTTAATACCACTTGTCTGTACATTTTAGTAATGTCTGCCGTTATAGCAAACTTATGGAACCGGAATTCAAGCAGCGTGGCATACAGGCAAGGCTGAATTGTTGGCCCTACCAAGAGAATTTCATTCAATGAAATTTGGAAGTGGTTTTGCACGACGCGTCGAATACGACTCTTAATTTAGTCGAAGAGCTTTTAGGTCGGAGAACGCACTGATACGGTATAAAATAATGAGGCTCGTTGGGTATCCTATTATCTGTAGCCTCCATGTGACCGAGAGCTAAATATTCCTTCATAAACTGGATATACAACGAATGATTTGCTGGGTTCCCTTTCATACGCCGTTCTAAGGACAGAAACCGTCGTCGTGCAGTTTCATACGAGGAACCGAGTCACGAAGGACTCGATTTGAAAGGCAGGCTAACTACAAATTTTCCTATAGAGTCACGCGAGACGGTGCTAGCAAACGATTTTTCACTCAACACTTGATCAGGGGTATAGAGCTGAGATTTTGTTAAATCGGGGATTCTTTCAATTTCCCAGAACTTCCTTAGCGTGTGATCCAAATTGTTATCCTCAGTAGCTACTAGAGTGGAGTATGAGATACATCGTGCGGGCGGATTTTCTTTATAGGTCCCTGACGCTACCCAGCCAAAGACAGTATTTTGTAGAGTTGGACCTGAGTGCTTGTGACGTATTTGTCCTTCCCTAAGCAAGTCGAAAAACAACTCAGCGCCGATCAGCATGTCGACGCGTTTGGGCTTGTAAAAGTAAGGGTCTGCTAAGGAGATATCATTACGAATCCAATCGGAAGATATTGCGGTTGCTTCTGCACGACACCCTGAGATCGAAGGTAAAATTATGCATTCAACTGCCGTTTTAAAGGAGTTTAATCGCGACCCAATTGTCGTCTGGACTGCTAAGCTAGCTGAACACGCGGAATTCCCAATGCCTGAGAATTTAGCCTCATGCCGGTACCGTTTTATTGCAGATTATTTACTAGTTCCTCCGTAATAAAATTAACCTGTGACCCTGAGTCTAGCAAAATCCTAGCGCACAGCTTGGCTCCTGACTGTCTTTGAACCTCGACAAGGGCCGTTGCAAGTAAGACGTGATCTACTTTTTGGGACATAGGCTGACTAACCGAGGCACTTAGTGACTGTTGGGCTACCTGATTGTCAATAGGCGATGACAATTGATTGCCCGACGGTACTTGGGAGGTTGAGGTATACCGATGCAGAAGTGTGTGATGAGCCTTCGTTCAAGTTCGACAACGAGATGACTGGCAAGTTGCGACACTATGTCCTCTGCGTAGACAATTGATGCAAAGTGGTGCATTCTTTGCGAACTGGAACCGAGCTTCTACCGAGATATTAGAGTAAGATGTACAACTCTGGATGAAATGGTTGTCTGACTTGCAGAAGCAACTTTTAGACTTAAGTTCTTCGACAGGTCGGGAAACTGGTAATGCCGCTTTGGTATATCTGGCCTTGTTCCCTAGCTGTTCCTGTTTGGGAGCTTTTCTGCCTGTCGTGGATTCCTTAGCCGCTAAGTGTTGATATAGTTTATTAAGCGCCTCTGAGCAATCTTTCCATAACGGAATAGAATCGTAACTAAGTTGCTCTTCCCATCGCGACCGCGTTTTGGGATCTACTCTAGACATGACGATGTGTATTATCATTGCGTTGGCGAGAATTTTCTCGTTGCCGAGTGAGAGAAGAGATTCATATATAGCAGTTACAGTGTCGATAAGGGATCGTAACGCCGAGGCGGATGGCGCTTGCTTTGTCGGGATTTCAAACAATCGAGAGATACTTTTAAAGTATATTAGGCACGGATTATCATAAACCCTGACCAAGGCCGCATGGGCCTTTGTGTAATTTGCTTCTGTGATCTGGTAAGCCTTTACTGTTCCTAAGGCTTCCTTCTCTAAACAGGATAACAGGTGATTAAACTTTTCAACATTTGATAGAGATTCGTCATCGTGAACTAAGCTGTTAAATAAACCTATACAATTTTTGAACTCGGCTTAGTTGCCGTCGAATTTAGGGAGTTTCATTTGTGGTAGTATTCTGCTGTGACTTGCTGAAGAATTTAAACTACTATTATTTGCGAAGGTAGAATGATTTCTTTCTCCTTCGGGCCGGTTACAATTTGACATTAATAATGCCTTTGCGGATACACATAATTCTTCTAACTCCTCTCTACATGCTAATTCATTATTAATTGCCTCTAATTGTTGTTGCAACTCGAACGCCTTTTTGATGTATCCATTTAAAATACCTAAACGACATTCCATTTCGCACGCATTAGGGGGAGTTACTTGACCACGAACTGTGGCCTCAATTCTAATTATATGATTCTTATTCCGCTTAAGCTGTTCCAGCAATTCGTTTGTGTCGTCCTCCGCTGAGGGAGTTCTGCCAAAACGTTTCCGACTTCCACCCATTGTGACTAGCAACTTCCCGTTTTTAGATTATTTCTAACAAGCAAATGCCAATGCAATGCTGCTGGTAGCGATAGAATGTCTGCACTGTCCCACCGTACTAAAATTCTCTGCCAGGCTATGCGCGATTGGAGCAAGGAAGGCGAAAAGACCGACAAAACCAAAGAGCGCGCAAAGAACGGGGCAAGGCAGATTAAGCAAGACCGAATGTGTGTGTGTGTATGTGTTGGGTATGGGCCTTTGTGTGTGTATGTGACTGAAAGCCAAGTGAATTATGATATGTGTTTGTGCAAGTGATGGAAATAAAGTTTGCATATATTTACGTAGGCCACTTTACCATATACAATGCGGATCGCTGTACAGGCGCTCTTGCGATGAGATTGCGATTGGGATGTACTTCTCGGTGTTTCCAACGATGTTAGGTTGAAGCTCGCTGATGCTCTCCTGTGACGAAATGGAGGTTAGGGACGCAGCCGATGTGCGCTCCCTCTACGATGATGTATGTGGGGCTCACCACTCTCCGGGTGCTCCAGCGACGAAAGACGACGTTCTATTGCACCTCTCTATGGGTGCCGACGAGATTGTGGCGAGGAGATGGACGCAGCCGATGTGCGCTCCCTCTACACCGAGATGTAAGTGGGTACTGCGCTCCGGCTGTGCGGGCGCTCCAACGACGAAAGAAGAAATTAAAGTTGCACGGGCGCGTAAATGCGTCTCCAAATCTTGGACCATGCACCCAATGTGCGATGCCGATGCATTTGTTGCGCAACGCAAATTGGCCGCGTGCACTTGTTATATAACTCTTGGTGATTTGCCAACTTATAACAATACGGAAATCCGAAGTTTAGAAGACGGCCAAGAACCAGTGTGTCCACCCGGGGGCGCCAATGTTTGCTCAGGAAGCAGGAGTAAATATGCAACTTCGCGAACCTACTGGTTTTATTTAAAACAAGGAAGAACGCTATAGTCGAGTACCTCGACTAAAGGGACCAAGGGAAAATGGAGATATGCAAGCAGGAAATGCGCCACCTACCGGCGGTAGACAGATTTAAGCGTTGTGGGCGTTAGAGTGGGCGTGGCAAAGTTTTTTTTAATCAATCGATAGGTATTGACGAGACCAATACATTTCAGTTAAAATTTTTTATCTAGCTCGAAAATTGTGGGCGCCACAGGCTTGGGCGGCTTGTGGGCGTTAGAGTGGGCGTGGCTAACTTTTTTTTAGATCAATCGGTAGGTATTGATTAGAAGAATACATTTCATTTAAAATTTTTGTTCTAGCATCAAAACTGTAGGAGCCAGAGTTTTGGGCGGTTTGTGGGCGTTAGAGTGGGCGTGGCACTCTTCTGAAACAAACTTGCGCTGCGCAGGAATCTCAGGAATCTGCATGCCTAATCCTAGTATTGTAGCTCTTATAGTTTCCGAGATCTCAGCGTTCATTCGGACAGATGGACAGACGGACGTGGCTAGATCGACTCGGCTAGTGATCCTGATCAAGAATATATATACTTTATGGGGTCGGAAACGCTTCCTTCTGCCTGTTACATACTTTCCGACGAATCTAGTATACCCTTTTACTCTACGAGTAACGGGTATAAAAAGTGCTTAGCCGTCATCTATGTAAGTTATGCGTTTATTTCAAGACCTTTTTCTATTCAACAATGTTACCAACTCCCTTTTTTCAGATCTTCCCTATTAAGCCTAGTACTCACATCGACGAAAACCGCGAGCTAACCATAGGAGTGAGCGAGAGGCAAACAGGCGGCTAAAGCTTTTCGTCGGGTCTCTTTTTACCAAAAAAAATACCAGATTTCGCGAGTGAATTTTCGATGAACGCCGTTAGCCGCGGCCCAAAGAATAAGAAATTTAATCTTTGGCGGTGTTTGTGGAGAAGCGGTGGGGAATTTAAAAATTAAAAATGGAAGAAAAACAAAAAAGCGGCTAAATGAGGTCAGTGCAGATGAAAAAGGACGCTTAATCCAAGCTGTTGCCCATTATTGTGGGACTTGACCGACAGGAAGCAATACCACAACGGGGCAAATCCGCTGAATAGTTGAAGCGCTGGAGGAGATCCGCTAGACTATCCCAGTGGGACATCGCTCGATCTCCGACGAGCTCTCCATTGAGGACTACACCTCCACCAGCTACTTGACAGCTAAAGCGGAGATGGAAGACGCGCCGGTTTCTATAAAAATAAAATTTAAATAAGGTCGCCCGCTAAGGGACAGCTGGAGGAGCCATCACAGCCATTATTGGCCAGCTAGGAGCTGGACTACAGATGGAGCGGGAAAGATGGCGAAGCATCCGTGGGACGAGAAGGAAGCCTTAAACTTTTAATTTACATAGATAAAATCATTTGTGCACCAGCAGGCTCTTCTTTTTTAAATTGCTCCAATTGAATTTTTTCCGTTTGACAACAAGCCCAGCTGCTTGACAGTAAGACCATGCCGCATGCATTGCGGGTGAACTTTGAAAACTTCGGTCGCACTACAAAGAATAAGATTTTTCGACTAGTGAAACTCTTAGCCGATCTGAGTACTAGGCTTTACATTGGTATCTAGAGTTACTATTTTATGGTAATCTAGTATTATTTTTAATCTAGTATTTTGTTGTATGATCGTTGCTTGCCGACCTGTAGGGGGTAATTTATTATCGATTATCAGCTGTGCTACGCCCCTGCTCGCAGCTTTCGATAGTCGGCATCGCAACGACCATAGAAAACAAAACAAACAGTGAGATGACCAAACAATTCCTTTAAATTTTATACTCTTAATTCTAAAAACAAAACTTTTAAATGTAGCTTCGTTTTTAAGTTATTAATTAGTGCCATAACAAGTGGGCAAATTCCCCATAGTTCTTTGTAGTTATCCTGTAGTATCCTTGGAGATTCCATGGATTTATCTTGTCTTGTCCTTTTAGCTATTTCGTAGTATCCTTGGCGAGTCCCTGGAGTTATTCTTGGAGTCACTTCGAAGTATCCCTTGCGAGTCCTTGGAGGTATCCTTGGAGTGTGTTCGTAGTATCCTTTGAGAATCCTTGGAGTTATCCTTGGACTCTTTCGTAGTATCCTTTGAGAATCCTTGGAGGTATCCTTCGGCTATTTTTTCGTAGTATCCTTTGAGTATCCTTTGAGAATCCTTGGAGATATCCTTGGACTCTTTCCGTTGTATCCTTTGAGGATCCCTGGAGATATCCTTGGACTCTTTTCGTTGTATCCTTTGAGGATCCTTGGAGATATCCTTAGATTTTTTTTCGTTGTATCCTTTGAGAATCCTTGGAGATATCCTTGGACTCTTTTCGTAGTATCTTTTGAGAATGCTTGGAGATATCCTTGGACTCTTTTCGTAGTATCATTTTGAGAGTCCTTGGAGATATCCTTGGACTTTTTTTCCGTAGTATCCTTTAAGTATCCTTGGAGATATCCTTGAACTCTTTTAATGTTGTTTTGCGTCTGTTGTGTCCGTTTGTTGTAGCCGCTCGCTTGTGTTTTCCGTTTGTTGCTGTTCAGCTCGCTTACGTGGATGTTTCGCTCTTTCTTTGTGTTTATGTGTCGTATTTTGCAGATTACTGGTGAAGAAAAACCCATGACTTGGTAAGGTCCGTCGTATCTTGGGGCCAATTTTGCTGCGAACCCCTCGGCCGCTTTTGATAAATGGTGTTCCTTAGCCCACACGACGTCACCCACCGTTGGCGTCCATTCCCTCCTGGGATGCTTTCTTCAGATTCCGCCTTACAATCTCGAAGATTTCTCTGAGCTTGTTGGCCTTCTCCTCCGGGGTCTCAGTCGGTCGTCCGGTCCCTACGGTCTGCGTAATGAACGACGGTGTGTAACCTGTGGATTCTGAAATGCTCGTGCTTACTGCCAGCATGATTTCCGGCCATTTTTCGCCCCAGTTTCTTTGGTTCTGCCCTGCGAATTGCGCTATCATTGTCTTCACCGTCCTATTTGCTCTCTCAGTCGGGTTCTCCTGTGGGGTGTATGGAGCTGTGAACTGTTGCTTGGTTCCCATTTCTGGAAACTCTTGAAAATGTTGCTGGGGAGCTGTACTCCGTTGTCCGTTATGACTTTTTTCGGGACCCCATACCTCGCGTTCTCTAAAAGCTTTTCTTAGGGATTCGGCAGTCGCGCTTCGCAGCGGCACCAACTGAGTCCACTTGGAGAACCGGTCTATCAATACCAGCAGCATTTGGTTGCCGTGCTTCGAACGCGGCAGGGGTCCGACGAAGTGCGCACATACCGTAGCCCATGGTTCCTCAGGCATCTGCGTCAGCATTTTCCCAGCCATTTGCATCTAATTCGGCTTGAATCTTATGCATGTCTCGCATCCTCGCATGTGGGCTCGGGCGTCTCTGTGCATTCCTGACCAGTAATACCGGGCTGCCAGACGTGCTATTTTCTTTCGGCATCCTACATGGCCAGCCGCCGGTGAGTTGTGGTTCTCCTTCAGCACCGTTCCCGTAGAGCATTCGGGACGCACATCTTCCATGTTGCGACATCCTCGCTGTCCGCTCTATGAGGTATATTTCTGTACAGGGTGTTACCCTCCATCACGTAGTCCGGATACTATTGCGGCTGGGTCCTTATATTTTCGCGCATTTCCAGAATCCAGCTGCATGCTGCAAAAGCTTCCGCCGCCGACGTCTCCTTGATCACTCGAAGCGTTTCCGGTAGTGGCTGCCTTGACAAAGAGTCTGCCACCACGTTGACTTGTCCTTTCCTGTACGCTATTTCGAAGTCGTACTGCTGCAACTCCAGGGCCCATCTGACGATCCTCCCTGAAGGGCTTTCTAAGCTGTTGAGCCACTTCAGCGCCATGTCGGTTACTACTTTAAAGTGGTAACCTTCCAGATACGGCTTGAGCTTTCGGATCGCCTAGACGATTGTCAAGCACTCCTTCTCGGTCGTTGAGTAATTCTTCTCAGCGTCGTAGAGAGTTCGGCTTGAGTGAGTGATTACCTTTTTGCCTCGTTCAGTCTCCTGGGTTAAGATTGCTCCGATGCCGTAGTCGCTCGTGTCTCGCTCGTGTTTGCAAGATGAATGGTTTGTCGAAATCCGGGCACGCCAGTACGGGGTCTGTGACGAGTCTTGCCTTCACCTCTTCGAACGCCGTCTATTCCTATTCATTCGCTAGTCACTCGATGACCAAGATACAACAGCTCTTTTTTGAAAAATTGGCTCTTCTCCGGGCTAAACATCAGATTTGCCTCCTTTAGCCGTCGGAACACTTCCTTCAGGTTAGCCTCGTGTTCTTCCAGCGAGCGCCCGATCACTATGATGTCAACCTGGTAAGCAAATGCGTGCGGCGACATTTCGGGACCGATCACCCGGTCCAGCACCCGTTGAAAGGTCGCAGACGCCGAATGAAATCCGAATGGCATTACTCTCCACTGGAATAAACCTTTCCCCGGTACTGTAAATGCCGTGTACTGCCTGCTGTCTGCTTTCAGTGGGATTTGCCAGTACACATCCTTTAGGTCCAAGCTGCTGATGTACCGTGCTTCCTTCAGTTGGTCGAGAATATATTTTATCGGGGCATCGGGCAGGCATCCTTTATAGACTTGGCGTTGATTTGCCTTAAGTCGACGCACAGTCTCCATTTGTCCGTCTTTTTTTAACCATCACGATGGGAGAGCTGCATGGGCTTGTTGAGTGTTCTATGTATCCTATTTGGAGAAGCTCGTCCACCTTCGCATTGATCTCCCCTTGATCTTTCAGATTCTTGGGGTAGTATCGCTGCTTTATTGGTTTGTCGTTTTTTATCGTGATCAGATGCTCTGCCATGTTCGATGTTCCCTTCATGCTGCTGAAACTCGATAGCTCTGCCTCCAGGAATTTCGTCGTGTCGTCATCTTCGCTTGCCCGTTGTACGACTGCCATCGATAGCTTCTCCAGAAGCCATCCCATGTGTCGATTCCTGGCCGGTATTATCACTTCGTTTCCCGAGCACTTAATCTCGGTACCGACTTGTGTTAGAAAGTTCCATCCCAACACCAATGAATCCACTACCGCTGGTAGTATCAGCAGGCTCATGCTCAGTCGCTTGTTCCCGAACGCGATTTCCACCTCCAGCTGCTCATCGATTCCGCCGCATCTTCCGTCTGCCAACCTAACTTGCCGTCGTATCCTCGTAATCTTCCCGAGGGCAGCCAGGTTGTCCGCCAGTTCTTTGCTTATTGCTGTTGCTCCGGTGTCGATTGTGGCCTTGTATGTGCCCCCACCAATCGTCACCGCTGCGGACAACTGCTGCTCCTCCTCCATCAGCTTTACCGTTAGTTTGGAGAGGTAGCATCTTGCGACCCCCGCATCATCTGCATGTTACCTTTGTTGGTAAGTAGTAGATTAATACGGGTGCTGGCTCACTAGGTAATAAATCATGTCAAACAAGAAAGGAAGTTAGCTTCGGCAAGCCGAAGCTTATATACCCTTGCAGCTATAATTATTAAATTTAAAAACACAAAAAATGATATTCCCAATAGTATAAGATAATATGTCAAAAAACACCGAAGCTATAATTTGTTTCATATTATTTTCCTACCAATTTTCCGATCGTTCCTATGGCAGCTATATGATATAGTCGTCCGATTTTGATAAAATTAAATTCGAAACTCAGAACTAATTAAAAAATGTTATTTCCAAGCGTAGGAGGTTATATGTTAAAAAACACCGAAGCTATAATTTGTTTCATATTATTTTCCTACCAATTTTGCGATCGTTCCTATGGCAGCTATATGACATAGTCGTCCGATTTTGATAAAATTTAATTCGAAATTCAGAACTAATTAAAAAATGTTATTTCCAAGCGTTGGAGGTTATATGTTGAAAAACACCGAAGCTAAAATTTTTTTCATATTATTTTTCCACAAATTTTCCGATCGTTTTTATGGCAGCTATATGATATAGTCGTCCGATTTCGATAAAATTTAATTCAAAATTCAAAATTATTTAAAAATTGTTATTTCCAAGCTTAGGAGTTTATATGCTAAAAAACACCAAAGATATAATTTTTTTTCATTTTTTTGTCCGATTATTCCTATGGGAGCTATAAGATATAGTTGTCCGATCCGGCTGGTTCCGACTTATATACTACCTGCAAAAGATATAAGACTTTTGGGAAAGTTTCAGCCCGATAGCTTTAAAACTGAGAGACTAGTTTGCGTAGAAACGGACGGACAGACGGACAGACGGACAGACGGACATGGCTAGATCGACTCGTCTAGTCATGCTGATCAAGAATATATATACTTTATGGGGTCGGAAACGTCTCCTTCACTGCGTTGCAAACTTCTGACTGAAATCAATATACCCTCTGCAAGGGTATAAAAAACACCGAAGCTATAATTTGTTTCATATTATTTTCCCACCAATTTTCCGATCGTCCCTATGGCAGCTATATGATATAGTCGTCCGATTTTGATAAAATTAAATTCGAAATTCAGAATGAATTAAAAAATGTTTTTTACAAGCGTAGGAGGTTATATGTGAAAAAACACAGAAGTTATATTTTTTTCATATTATTTTCCCACCGATTTTACGATCGTTCCTATGGCAGCTATATGATATAGTCGTCCGATTTTGATAAAATTTAATTCGAAATTCAGAACTAATTAAAAAATGTTATTTCCAAGCGTAGGAGGTTATACGTTAAGGAACACCGAAGCTATAATTTGATTCATATTATTTTCCCACCAATTTTACGATCGTTCCTATGGCAGCTATATGATATAGTCTTCCGATTTTGATAAAATTTAATTCGAAATTCAAGACTCATTAAAAAATTTTACTTCCATGGAAAGGAGGTAATATGTTAAAAAACACCAAAAATATAATTTTTTAACATTTTTTTTCCGATTATTCCTATGGGAGCTATAAGATATAGTTGTCCGATCCGGCTGGTTCCGACTTATATACTACCTGCAAAAGATATAAGACTTTTGGGAAAGTTTCAGCCCGATAGCTTTAAAACTGAGAGACTAGTTTGCGTAGAAACGGACGGACAGACGGACATGGCTAGATCGATTCGTCTAGTCATGCTGATCTAGAATATATATACTTTATGGGGTCGGAAACGTCACCTTCACTGCGTTGCAAACTTCTGACTGAAATCAATATACCCTCTGCAAGGGTATAATAATAAATGCAAGGGTATAATAAATATTTCATTATTTCGCTGACCGTTTCCTTGACAGCTATATGTTAGAGTCTTCCGATTTGTATTAAATATAATTCGAAATTCTTAAAAATACACAAAATGTTATTTCCAATAGTATAAGATACAAGAAAGGAAGTTAGCTTCGGCAAGCCGAAGCTTATATACCCTTGCAGCTATAATTATTAAATTTAAAAACACAAAAAATGATATTCCCAATAGTATAAGATAATATGTCAAAAAACACCGAAGCTATAATTTGTTTCATATTATTTTCCTACCAATTTCCCAATCGTTCCTATGGCAGCTATATGACATAGTCGTCCGATTTTGATAAAATTTAATTCGAAATTCAGAACTAAATAAAAAATGTTATTTCCAAGCGTTAGAGGTTATATGTTGAAAAACACCGAAGCTATAATTTTTTTCATATTATTTTTCCACAAATTTTCCGATCGTTCCTATGGCAGCTATATGATATAGACGTCCGATTTCGATAAAATTTAATTCAAAATTCAAAATTATTTAAAAATTGTTATTTCCAAGCTTAGGAGTTTATATGCTAAAAAACACCAAAGATATAATTTTTTTTCATTTTTTTGTCCGATTATTCCTATGGGAGCTATAAGATATAGTTGTCCGATCCGGCTGGTTCCGACTTATATACTACCTGCAAAAGATATAAGACTTTTGGAAAAGTTTCAGCCCGATAGCTTTAAAACTGAGAGACTAGTTTGCGTAGAAACGGACGGACAGACGGACAGACGGACAGACGGACATGGCTAGATCGACTCGTCTAGTCATGCTGATCAAGAATATATATACTTTATGGGGTCGGAAACGTCTCCTTCACTGCGTTGCAAACTTCTGACTGAAATCAATATACCCTCTGCAAGGGTATAAAAAACACCGAAGCTATAATTTGTTTCATATTATTTTCCCACCAATTTTCCGATCGTCCCTATGGCAGCTATATGATATAGTCGTCCGATTTTGATAAAATTAAATTCGAAATTCAGAATGAATTAAAAAATGTTTTTTACAAGCGTAGGAGGTTATATGTGAAAAAACACAGAAGTTATATTTTTCTCATATTATTTTCCCACCGATTTTACGATCGTTCCTATGGCAGCTATATGATATAGTCGTCCGATTTTGATAAAATTTAATTCGAAATTCAGAACTAATTAAAAAATGTTATTTCCAAGCGTAGGAGGTTATACGTTAAGGAACACCGAAGCTATAATTTGATTCATATTATTTTCCCACCAATTTTACGATCGTTCCTATGGCAGCTATATGATATAGTCTTCCGATTTTGATAAAATTTAATTCGAAATTCAAGACTCATTAAAAAATTTTACTTCCATGGAAAGGAGGTAATATGTTAAAAAACACCAAAAATATAATTTTTTAACATTTTTTTTCCGATTATTCCTATGGGAGCTATAAGATATAGTTGTCCGATCCGGCTGGTTCCGACTTATATACTACCTGCAAAAGATATAAGACTTTTGGGAAAGTTTCAGCCCGATAGCTTTAAAACTGAGAGACTAGTTTGCGTAGAAACGGACGGACAGACGGACATGGCTAGATCGATTCGTCTAGTCATGCTGATCTAGAATATATATACTTTATGGGGTCGGAAACGTCACCTTCACTGCGTTGCAAACTTCTGACTGAAATCAATATACCCTCTGCAAGGGTATAATAATAAATGCAAGGGTATAATAAATATTTCATTATTTCGCTGACCGTTTCCTTGACAGCTATATGTTAGAGTCTTCCGATTTGTATTAAATATAATTCGAAATTCTTAAAAATACACAAAATGTTATTTCCAATAGTATAAGATACAAGAAAGGAAGTTAGCTTCGGCAAGCCGAAGCTTATATACCCTTGCAGCTATAATTATTAAATTTAAAAACACAAAAAATGATATTCCCAATAGTATAAGATAATATGTCAAAAAACACCGAAGCTATAATTTGTTTCATATTATTTTCCTACCAATTTCCCAATCGTTCCTATGGCAGCTATATGACATAGTCGTCCGATTTTGATAAAATTTAATTCGAAATTCAGAACTAAATAAAAAATGTTATTTCCAAGCATTAGAGGTTATATGTTGAAAAACACCGAAGCTATAATTTTTTTCATATTATTTTTCCACAAATTTTCCGATCGTTCCTATGGCAGCTATATGATATAGTCGTCCGATTTCGATAAAATTTAATTCAAAACTCAAAATTATTTAATAATTGTTATTTCCAAGCTTAGGAGGTTATATGATAAAAAACACCAAAGATATAATTTTTTTTCATTTATTTGTCCGATTATTCCTATGGGAGCTATAAGTTATAGTTGTCCGATCCGGCTGGTTCCGACTTATATACTACCTGCAAAAGATATAAAACTTTTGGGAAAGTTTCAGCCCGATAGCTTTAAAACTGAGAGACTAGTTTGCGTAGAAACGGACGGACAGACGGACAGACGGACAGACGGACAGACGGACATGGCTAGATCGACTCGTCTAGTCATGCTGATCAAGAATATATATACTTTATGGGGTCGGAAACGTCTCCTTCACTGCGTTGCAAACTTCTGACTGAAATCAATATACCCTCTGCAAGGGTATAAAAAGGAGGTGGGGGTGACCCTAATTAGTCACGCATGGTTGCACACAGGTGTTCTAATGACCTAATTAGCATAATTAAGTCAAAAAGGGGGGTGTTGCTGACCCTAGTTAGATGAGCATGGTTGCACACAGGTCACTTAATGAGGTTAGAAAGTGGTGTGTAGGAGTGTGAGAGAGGGGTGTTTTGATATGTCTTGTTTTGTCTTGTCTTTTTCTCACGCTAAAGGTGCGTGTGTGATAGGGCTGTTTTGTCATGCGTAGGATTTTGTGGAGTGCAATGGTTGCACACAGGTCACTATGTTGCTTCTAACTTGGGTTAGAACGCGTTATGCGTGGGCGTTTTGTTGAGTCAATTAGGGTTGTAGGTGACACCTGGCTTGCGTGTGTGATAGGGGTGTTTTGTCATGCGTAGGATTTTGTGGAGTGCAATGGTTGCACACAGGTCACTATGTTGTTTCTAACTTGGGTTAGAACGCGTTATGCGTGGGCGTTTTGTTGAGTCAATTAGGGTTGTAGGTGACACCTGGCTACGGTCTTGTGGTCAAAAGGTGTTGGTTTGAGGGATATTAGACCGCATACTTTTGTGGTGTGAAACAAGCGTGAGTTCGGTAACCTCCCCCTCTTTAGCGAGCATTAGATGGGAAAGTGAGCGTGGGAGTGTAACAAAAACGTTGTTTTGTTATGCGTGGGCGTTTTGTTGATTCAATTAGGGTTGTAGGTGACACCTGTTAGTGTAACCTGCCTACGGTCTTGTGGTCAAAATGGTGACTGTGGTGGTGGTTCCTAACAGAACAAAACCAAATGAGATCGTTTATTTAGTCAAATACGTTTTTCTTTAATCATATTTGAAAATTTTTTCTCATGCGCTTACATGAGAGAGAAAACGGTTACCTTCTATGTTTTGAAAAAATGTATGTGTTAAGGAGAAATGTGGAAAGTAGTTCAGTTTTAGAAAACTATTCGTTTTACAAGGGGTGTTTTGTCATGCGTATGAATTTGTAAAACTATATTTAGGCGGAGGAGGAGGAGGAAGGGAAGTTGTTTTGTTATGCGTGGGCGTTTTGTTGATTCAATTAGGGTTGTAGGTGACACCTGGCTACGGTCTTGTGGTCAAAAGGTGTTGGTTTGAGAGATATTAGACCGCATACTTTTGTTGTGTGAAACAAGCGTGAGTTCGGTAACCTCTCCCCTCTTTAGCGAGCATTAGATGGGAAAGTAAGCGTAGGAGTGTAAGAGGGATGTTGGTGGTGGCGGTGCTTGTGGTGGTGGTTCCTAACAGAAAATACACCAAAACAAATGAGATCGTTTGTTTAGTCAAATACGTTTTTCTTTAATCATATTTGAAAATTTTTCCTCATGCGCTTATAGAAAGAGAAAACGGTTACCTTCTAAGTTTTCAAAAAATGTATGTGTTAAGGAGAAACGTGGAAAGTAGTTCAGTTTTAGAAAACTATTTGAGTTGAGCGAACCATCTAGAATCGTCATGTGAACCCTCCGGTAATTCAAAGCTAAAGTAAAGTTGTGTTAACTTACGTTCCATCCGAATTCGATTTGTGTGAGATTATCAAATTGATAAAAATTAAAATACTTTACCAAGTGTAAAGTAAAATTGTGTGAATTGTGAACTACCCAGATTTGTGTTGTGTAAACTTATCAAATTGATAAAACGTAAAATACTTTACAGTAAAAGTAAAGTATAACAAAGTGAAAAGTACACCTATCAATACAATACAATACTTTCAAAACGAAAAAAAATCAAAACCAAAAAAAAACAAGGAAGAACGCTAAAGTCGAGTACCTCGACTATGAGATACCCGTTACTCAGCTAAAGGGACCAAAGGAAAATGGTGATATGCAAGCAGCAAAGCGAGATTGAAATGCGCCACCTACCGGCGGTAGACAGATTTAAGCGTTGTGGGCGTTAGAGTGGGCGTGGCAAAGTTTTTTTTGAATCAATCGATAGGTATTGACAAGACCAATACATTTCAGTTAAAATTTTTTATCTAGCATGGAAATTGTGGGCGCCACAGGCTTGGGCGGTTTGTGGGCGTTAGAGTGGGCGTGGCATATTCGCGTGACAAATTTGCGCTGCGCTCAGGCCTACGGAATCTAAATCTGAAATCCCATTTACTTATCTTTGATATTTTCCGAGATATCCGCGTTCATATTTACGATTTTTTGAAGTTTGTGGGCGGTTTGTGGGCGTAAAAGTGGGCGTGGCAAACTTTTCTTGGGTCAATCGATAGGTATTGATGAGAATAATACATTTCAGTTAAAATTTTTATTCTAGCATGAAAACTGCAGGAGCCACAGTTTTGGGCGGTTTGTGGGCGTTAGAGTGGGCGTGGCACTCTGCTGAAACAAACTTGCGCTGCGTAAGAAGCTCAGGAATCTGCACGCCTAATCTCAATAGCCTAGCTCTTATAGTTTCCAAGATCTCAGCGTTCATCCGGACGGACAGACAGACGGACAGACGGACAGACGGACAGACGGACATGGCTAGATCGACTCGGCTAGTGATCCTGATCAAGAATATATGTACTTTATGGGGTCGGAAACGCTTCCTTCTGCCTGTTACATACTTTCCGACGAATCTAGTATACCCTTTTACTCTACGAGTAACGGGTATAAAAATGAATAAGTATTGCGGAAAGTGCAACATTACCCTATCGGGTAACATTTCGTGGGCTCATCATCTGCGAACGGAGCAACACAAGAAGAATGTTGTTGAACCAGTGGATTCAAGGATAAAAAAAATCAGTTCTGGATTCCAAGGAGGGATTGTTCACTACCTATATGAAAACACCAACAATGATGTAATTTATCCAACACAATTTATGACGGAAGCAGGAGAAGCTTTTCTACCTCACTTGTATCCATTGTTGGAAAGTTATGCATCGGTGAAAATAAATTTTGAACTTTTTGGAGAGTACGGACTTTTGAAGGAAGAAGAGGAATGTATTGAAATAAAGTCATTTCAAAGTAAGATGACAATAATTAGTGCCTATTCGAATATTGAAAATGAATATAAGGATCACATGGAAAAAATTTTGGCGAGGATGGAAGAATTCCAAGAAAGGGATAGTGGATGGACTTTGCTTCATCTCACTCGATTGGAGATGAATATTAATCAATATTCACCTTTAAGAGGATCATCTTATATAAAACTACCCTCTTGTTTAGAAGCTAAAAAAGCAATTATAAATGTGAATAACACAAATGATGAATATTGTTTTAAATGGAGCTTAATCGCAGCATTAAGTAAATAAATAAGAATGCGAACAGATGCACAACCTATAAAGTGAATATAAATGATGAAGTCATTCAAGTGAATGGAATTACACTAAATTTCACTGGATTGCAATTTCCACTTAAGCCAGCGGATATATCGAAATTTATGGAAATAAATAAAGATATAAATATTACACTTTTTGGATTCGACGATGGAGTTATATTCGGACCTATATTTTACTCTCCTGAAGTGAGGAGAAATTATATAAATATGTTG
Source organism: Drosophila subpulchrella (assembly GCF_014743375.2). NCBI lineage: Eukaryota > Metazoa > Arthropoda > Insecta > Diptera > Drosophilidae > Drosophila > Drosophila subpulchrella. The sequence goes on along the minus strand of NW_023665724.1, from coordinate 129,161 downwards.
ATACTGGAGGAAGGATGTAAAGCACACTATACTTGGATTAAAAATCTCTCAAAGTAAGTTGTTTTATCATTTTATCATTATTATATCTTGTTTTTGTTTTTGTTTTTAAATTTCATAATATTTATTAGCTTTCATACTTAAAAAAACTTTTTTTTTTTCTTGTGCTTATCTTTTTTTAGTTTGGTTTCCTCTCAAGTGTCGAGAGACAAATCAAAAAAACGGTTCTGTCAAATTTGCTTAAATTACTCATTGAGTGAAGATGCTGCCAACCGGCATTCAGAAGTCTGTGGGAAAAAAGTCTCGCGCTTACCCAACATGAAGGATGCCACTTTACGGTACACAAATGTTCAAAAGGAAGTGATGGTCCCATTCACAGTTTACGCTGACTTTGAATGCATCCTTCAACCAATTAATAAAAACGAAACATTAAATTTAAATATTATAAATATACATAGACCTGTTTCATATGCATACTATATAAAGTGTGCACATGATAACAGTTTAGATAAGTTTGTCTTAGAAACTGTATTTAACTCGGGAATGAATTTCCTGTTATCACTAATAGAAAATTTAACTTTTATATATGAAAACTATATTTCAAAACCTGTTTCTTTAATATTGTCAGATGTTGAAGGAGATGATTTCCAAAAATCTAATAATTGTCATATATGCAACACTCCTCTTTTATTGGACAGAGTTAGGGATCACTGTCACTTCACAGGAAAGTTTAGAGGGGCAGCACATAATGAGTGTAATTTAAAATATACAGTTCCAAAATTTATTCCTGTTTTCTTCCACAATTTCACCAGGTATGATTGCCATCTATTTATTAAAGATTTGGCAGTCATACCTGGTGAAATAAAGGTAATTCCATTAAATAAGGAACAATATATATCAATTTCAAAAATTATAACTTTAAGTAATGGGGATAGCTTTGAAATCCGTTTTCTAGACTCGTTTCGATTTATGCCTTCTGCATTAGATACATTAGCTTCAAATCTAGATAGTAAACAAATGTGTATAACAAGATCATTTTTCCCTAATGAAAATCATTTCAACTTAATGCGACGAAAGGGTGTATTTCCATATGAATATTTAGATTCAGTTGAGAAATTAAAAGAAAGTAAATTACCTCCTAGAGAAGCTTTCTATAGTTCCTTAACCGAAAATGAATGTTCAGTTGAAAATTATACTCACGCACAAAAGGTATGAAATGAGTTTTCTTGTAATTATCTTAAAGATTATTTAGAATTATATTTGAAAACAGATGTTTTATTAATGTCTGATGTCTTTGAAAACTTTCGAAGACTTTGTAGTAAAAATTATTCACTTGATCCAGCACATTTTTTCACTACACCAGGATTATCATGGGAAGCTATATTAAAAGTACTAAAATTGAATTAGATTTATTAACTGATATAGATCAGTATAAATTTATTCAAAGTGGTATTCGTGGTGGCTTAGTTCAATGTACATGTAGATATGCTAAAGCAAATAATAAATATGTTGAGAATTTTGATAGTGCTCAAAAATCATCATATTTGATTTATTTGGATGCAAATAATTTATATGGTTGGGCTATGTCACAATCTTTACCATATGGAGGTTTTGAATGGATTTTAAGGGGGGAACTTGATAGTATAAACATTACTGAGATTGCAGATGATAGTGAATATGGATACATTTTTGAGGTAGATTTAAAATATCCTTTAAAATTGCACGATAAACATAATGATCTTCCATTTTGTTGTAATAATCAGTTACCAACAAAGTCAGACAAAATAAAAAAATTAATTGCTGATTTAAGGGATAAAGAAATATATATAATTCATTATAAAAATCTTCAACAGTGTATAGAAAATGGATTAATTCTAACAAAAATTCATTGAGGTCTTCGCTTCTTTCAGAAGCCTTGGCTAAAAACATATATTGATTTGAATACATTCCATAGAACTAATGCAAAAAATACATTTGAAAAAGATTTTTTTTAACTTTTAAATAATGCTGTCTACGGAAAAACAATGGAAAATGTCGATAAGCGCGTTAATATTAAATTAATTACTGAATGGGAAAGTGCTTCACCATCCGATTCTTCTGGTCCAAAAAGGCATTGTGGTAGATCTCTTATTTCAAAGTCAAACTTCCATAGTGTTCAACAGTTTTCAGAAAACTTCTTTGCCTTGCAAATGAAAAGATTAAATGTGTTGTACAACAAACCTTTATATTTAGGTTTTGCTGTATTAGATTTATCGAAATGGAAAATGTATGATTTTCATTATAATTATATCAAACCTAAATACAATGAAAATGTTCAATTAAATTACACCAGATTACAAAAAAAAATTGATGAAATACGCACTTCAGGAAACCTTTGTTTTCCGGTAAGATACATCTCCCTGATTAAGAAAAGGGCATTTAAAATTTGTTCTATGGTACCAATTTTTTTTAAAGTGTAAAAAACGATTTTCGCACTTTTTTATTTTCTAACTCGAGTTGTGATAAACCGAATTCGGTCATTAAAGACTCATTTTACAGGTAATGGAATGCCCTTTAACTTTCTTATACACATCATTGAGTTCCATTCTTTAGTTTAGAAGCTACACTTCGTCAAAGTTGAAAAAGTTGGAAAAAATGCAAAAACGCTGGCATAAAATACTTCTTTAAAAATACACGCCTAAAAACCGAAATAAGTTTTATGTTGTTTTCTTAAAGGCTGAACTTTAACGGAGAATATAAGCCATTGATCACGACAATCCGTTGGTAAATCGATTTTTTACAGATTTTTAAACGTATATACCCAAGTTCAGTGTTCGGGAGCAGCGGCCGTTAAACATTATTTTAAATTTTCAGTGTTGGGGAACGTAAGATTTTGGTGCAAGTAGTTATGCATAACGTCAGTTTCTTTGCTATTAGTGCTGGGCAAGCTAAAAAGTATGCGATTGCAGTTACAAGGATATCATTTTCATATATTTTTAGCAAGGAAATAGCAAGGAAACTGACGTTATGCACTACAACTTGCACCAAATTCTTACGTTCCCCAACACTGAACATTTAAAATAATGTTTAACGGCCGCTGCTCCCGAACACTGAACTTGGGTATATACGTTTTAAAATCTGTAAAAAATCGATTTACCAACGGATTGTCGTGATCAATGGCTTATATTCTCCGTCAAAGTTCAGCCTTTAAGAAAACAACATAAAACTAATTTCGGTTTTTAGGCGCGTATTTTTAAAGAAGCAATTTATGCCAGCGTTTTTGCATTTTTTCCAACTTTTTCAACTTTGACGAAGTGTAGCTTCTAAACTAAAGAATGGAACTCAGTGATGTGTATAAGAAAGTTAAAGGGCATTCCATTACCTGTAAAATGAGTCTTTAATGACCGAATTCGGTTTATCACAACTCGAGTTAGAAAATAAAAAAGTGCGAAAAACGTTTTTTACACTTTAAAAAAAATTGGTACCAAAGAACAAATTTTAAATGCCCTTTTCTTTATCAGGGAGATGTATCTTACCGAAAAACAAAGGTTTCCTGAAGTGCGTATTTCATCAATTTTTTTTTGTAAACTGGTGTTATATGGATACAGACTCTTTTATATATACCATTGTTGTGAGGAACTCCTTGAGTTGGTAGTTATATTATTCCGTACCCACTTAGTGAGAACACATCTTTTGGTAGTTTTTTAAGATTCTTTATTTAGTTAGTTTTTGTATCCAGGAGCAGCGTTAATGCCGCTTCCAACGTCAAGTTGTCTCTGATTTTACAATTTGCCTTAGGATCTAAGTAAGCCTAATTCTCGTTGCTGCGCTGCTTACAGTTGGGCGGCAGAGAGATGGCTATGTATATCTTATGTATATAAAGTGTATTTAATTATGCTCTCTTTGGCTGGAGCGCGAGGGCATGTGTATGTACTTGAGTTTGGCTGAGCGGCCGGCGTGTGCAACAGAATGCTGACACTTGCACTTTCTTTAAGCGCGCCGATCGACTCATGTCTCGGCCACTTAGGGTTTTTGACCGAGCCATTTATTTTATAAAAACAATGCAACAAAGTGTTACAGTGTGTTTGTTTCAAGTACTCTTGGTACAGTAGATATTCGATATAAGTGCACACTACATCTCCCTCCTTTTGAAAAATAACGTAATATTATGAAGTTATTTTGTTAATATATTTTACTTAATGGAATATTTATTTTTTTTTTTGTTTTTAATCTTTTCTTTTTAAATTTCTTATTTATTTATTTATTTTTTTTTAAAGAGAATGGAATTGGGAATAATATACGTATTAAAAGAAGAAGTATTTTTAAACATGGAGTGTAAAAATATTTCTAAACATGGTTACACTCATAAGTATTTCTAAACATGGCCATGTTAAATGCAATTATGAAATAAACATTTTTAATCTATCTTTATGTACTATTTGTTTTTTATTTTTGTTATTTATTATAGTTATGTTATCTCTATCTCCTATTTGTTCTACCCTATAAGGACCTGTATATTTCGAATCTAACTTATGTCCTGTTTCATTTTTCAATAAAACCTGATCTCCTATTTTTAAATCGAAATCTAAACTAGTTTTGTCGTAACTAATTTTCTGTTTCAGCTTATGAGATTCTAGCATTAGTCTAGCTCTCTTAATTGCCTGTTCTAATCTAAATTTGGATTCCTTAGCATAATCTTCTATATTATAAAGGGGTTTTATTTTATCTATGCTATTAAAGTGTTTTGGTAGATTTGAAGTTTTACCGAAAACTAGCTCATATGGACAATAGTCATGTGCCATAGATGGGGTTGTATTAAAACAATATACGAAGTATCGTAGCCATACATCCCAATCTGTTTTGTCAACTGAGATGTATGAACGAATGAACTCATTTAGTGTTCTGTGGCTTCGCTCCACGGTACCTACTGTCTGGTGGTGGTGTGCAGTTGAAGTTATGTTTTTAATATGTAAGTATTTACATAGATCTTCAATAATTGAATTTTTATATTCTGTTCCCATGTCCGTAATGAACGTCTTCATTGGACCGTACTTTAGAATAAAATCTTCAAATATAGCTTTTGCTACTGTATTTGCACTTTTATTTGGTATAGGTATAGCTACTAGGTATTTGGTTAAATCGCAGATGAGTGTTACTGCGTATTCGTTTCCATTATTCGATTTTGGAAGTGGACCAATAGTATCTACAATTACTCTATCAAAAGCTCGTTGTGGAGTTTCGGTTATAGTTAGTGGGGTCTTAGTATGTTTAGTCGTTTTCGACTTTTGGCATTTAGGACATTTCTTTATGTACTCTTTTATGTCTTTGGACATATTTTTCCAGTAATAGTGTCTCTGGACCTTGGCCAAGGTTTTTGTAATGCCTGTATGACCACCTTGTATTGGATCATCATGGAATGTAGACAATATAGCTTCTTTTTCTTTATTATGTTTTATTACGGTCACCGGGTTGAGTAGCGCTACTCTCAATGATTTCAATATTTTATTGCCCATAATTTTAAAATTATCAATTGAAACAAGTTCAAAGATATTTTCCCACGGTGCCACTTTGAGTTGGCTGACTTTGTGAATACCGGCCTGCTTTTCAAGCCTTTGAAAGAATTGACCTAAGTCAATGGTTCCATTAGTATACAAATCGCTTACATCATAACTTGCTGTAATTTTCTTTCCGTGCTTAAATAAACACATTTTATTATTTACATGCAAGGTCACTACTTTACGTACTTCATCATTGTTTATGACTTCATATACGTTGGGCTTTGAAGCTTTTTCTATAGGTTGCTTATGCAATTCTATTTGATCTTTTCCTGCGCAGGATTTCTGTCTACTTTGGTTTCTGGTAGTGACTTTCAGAATTTTATTACTTGTTTGTATATTTGTTAGGTCTGTGATTGTTATTCTGGAGAGCGCATCGGCTACATAGTTGTCTTTACCCTTTAGATACTCCACCGTAAAATTATATTCCTCTAATTCAAGTCTCATTCGTGTTAGTTTGGAACTTGGATTTACCATTGAAAATAAGTATGTCAGTGCTCTATGGTCTGTTTTGACAGTGAAGTGTCTACCATAAATATATGGTCTGAAGTGTGTTATTGCCCAATGAATGGCTGCTAATTCCTGTTCTGTGGTGCTCTTGTTGCTTTCACCTTTCGTAAAGGATCTTGATGCGTATGGCACTGGAAGCTGTAGTCCATTTTTGTTTTGAGTTAGGACTGCTCCACAAGCGTATTTGCTAGCATCTGTGATTATGCAAAATTCTTTGCTAAAATCTGGATATTGCAACAGAGTAGGATTTATTAATGCTGATTTAAGATGTTCGAAGGCGTTTTGACATTGTGTTGTCCATTCGAATTTTACATCTTTCTTACATAATCTTGTTATGTGACGGGAGTATTCAGCAAAATTCTTTATAAAACGTCGGTAATAATTGCAAAATGCAACGAATCTTCTAGCGCCGTCCGCATCATGTGGGACTGGATAATTTTGAATGACGTCGTATTTTTTGTCGTCGGGCAAGATTCCTTTATCTGTGCATTTATGTCCTAAGAAAGTGACTTCATGCATGAAAAATGAACATTTTTCAGGATGTAACTTCAGGTTGTGTTTCCTACATTTCTCGAAAACATCAGTTAAGTTCTTGAGCATATGTTTTTCGGAACAACCTATGACTATTAAGTCATCCATATAAAGAAATGCTTGCGAAGGTTCTAATCCAGAGAAAGCTATAGTCATCATTCTTTGAAAAGAGTTTGGCGCTATTTTTAAACCGAATGGTAATCGCGTTAAGCGGTACGAACCATTGTTTGTTGAAAAGGATGTTATATCCCGTGAACTTTTTTCCAGTTCAATTTGATGGAAACCTGACATTAAGTCAAGGCATGAGAAGTATTTTGCTCTACCTAGTTGATCTAAAATATCATCGATTCTAGGCAGTGGAAATTTATCAGACAAGAGTTTTTTATTAATTTGACGATAGTCAATTACTAATCGCCATTTTTTATTTTCCGTATTTGGAAGTGACTTTTTTGGTACTAACAGAAGTGGGCTATTATAAGGTGATACAGAGGGTTCCACTATTTCATCATTGATGAGTTTTTGGACTTGTTATACCCGTTACTCGTAGAGTAAAAGGGTATACTAGATTCGTCGGAAAGTATGTAACAGGCAGAAGGAAGCGTTTCCGACCCCATAAAGTATATATATTCTTGATCAGGATCACTAGCCGAGTCGATCTAGCCATGTCCGTCTGTCCGTCTGTCCGTCTGTCCGTCTGTCCGTATGAACGCTGAGATCTTGGAAACTATAAGAGCTACAATACTGGGATTAGGCATGCAGATTCCTGAGATTCCTGCGCAGCGCAAGTTTGTTTCAAAAGAGTGCCACGCCCACTCTAACGCCCACAAACCGCCCAAAACTGTGGCTCCTACAGTTTTGATGCTAGAACAAAAAATTTAACTGAAATGTATTGTTCTCATCAATAGCTACCGACTGACCTAAAAAAAGTTTGCCACGCCCACTTTAACGCCCACAAACTTCAAAAAATCGTAAATATGAACGCGGATATCTCGGAAAATATCAAAGATAGAGAAACGAGATTTCAGATTTAGATTCCGTAGGCTTGAGCGCAGCGCAAGTTTATTACGCGAATATGCCACGCCCACTCCAACGCCCACAAACCGCCCAAGTCTGTGGCGCCCACAATTTTCATGGTAGATAAAAAATTTAAACTGAAATGTATTGGTCTCGTCCATACCTATCGATTGATTTAAAAAAAACTTTTCCACGCCCACTCTAACGCCCACAACGCTTAAATCTGTCTACCGCCGGTAGGTGGCGCATTTGCTGCTTGCATATCTCCATTTTCCTTTGGTCCCTTTAGCTGAGTAACGGGTATCTGATAGTCGAGGTACTCGACTATAGCGTTCTTCCTTGTTTTTGAATTTCGTCTTGTTGACTATGAGGATTTCTATAATTTTTTATATATACGGGTTCATCATCAATTAATCTCAGCTTTTGTTTATAAAAATTATTGGTAGTGATCGATTCGGTTTCTAGTCCGAACACATCACTATACTGGGTGCATAATGCTGTAAGTTGTTTATTGAATTGAGGCGGGAAGTTTTTTGCAAGTTGGGATAATACAATTTTTTGTCTGTCTTCTAAGTTCGTTTTTACTATGTCGTAGTTTGAAAGTGGTTCATGATGAATGTTTTTGATATAGACTACTTGATCTGTGTTTGTAGTATTTAGTAATCTTATATATGCATTTTGGACTGTTGCTATGGTATTTGCGATATAGATACCATGCTGAATTTCTTGATTCGGAATTAATACACTGTCTTCTTCTGAATTTATTTCGATTTTTCGGACGACTTGGGATCTTGCTGGCAGAATTAGGGAGTTGTTGCCAGAACTTTATGCTATTGAAACATAAATTGGATATTTTAGGTTATTTGGTCTTATTATAAGCCAGTCTTCAGACGGCTTGAAGTCTAATTGACAGTTGTATCTTTTGATAAAATCGATTCCTAGTATTCCATCACATGGAATAGCGAATTGCATATTTACGATATGGAAATCATGTTGAATTATGTAATTAGAAGTTTGAATTTCAATAGAAGTTAAGCCTTTAGATTTTGTAACTTCCTGACTTATACCCTGTATGTTTATGATGTGATTATCTTGAATGTTTTGAAAATTATCATAATTTTCCTTCAATAAGGATATTTCCGCACCTGTGTCTAGTAAGAGAAATAATTCTTTTCCTGTTGCTACGTTCGTGAAAGTGACAAATGTATTTTGACTGAGATTTAAAGTGTGAATTTTGATGTTGTTTACTGTCGTGTATCTAAAGGTGTTTGGTAGTTTCCCGAATTTGTTTGCGCCACTCTAACATTGTTATTGTGGTTGTTGTTTCCCCAACGGCTGTTTCCGCCGCTGGTGTTTCCACCACGGTTGTTATTTCTGTTATAATTGTTATTTTGGTTATTTCTGTTATAACCATTGTTTTGATTATATCCGTTATTCTGATAATATCTGGTATTGTTATAATTACCTCGATTATTACCTCGATTATTACCTCGTCCGCGATTTCCACCGCGCTGCGGGTAATTTTTGTAATATAGGACAGTGTTTGGCTGTCCGGTTGCTTCTGTGCAACTGCTTACAAATTTGGATATGGCCTCATTCATTGTATTGAAGGTACCGGCTTGCATTATAGTTTTTACCTTATCTATTTGGCAATTTTTAGTCATTGCTTTCACTGCATGCCGAGTTGAATAACGTCTGGCTAACTCTAGGGATAAGCCATCTGTTATAAATGCACCTTCTAAGGATTTCGTCATCTGCTCAACCTCTTGTGTGTACTGGTTGGCAGTTTTATTGCGTTGTTGTAGGCTCATTAGTTTTGCTGACAACACTTCTACAGATTCGCCTTTGACGTTGTTTTTTAATCTGGAAATGACTTTAGCTATTGTTGGTTCATCTCCGATTAGATTTCTGGCGACACCTTTTAGCTTTGTTTTTATAATTGAAACTGCTAATTGTTCGTGTTCGCCTTTTATTGATTCTATTATTTCTAATGCATCCATAAAACTTGTTAAGTTTTCAGACTTACCATCGAAAACTGGTATAAGTTTGGATGCTGTGTTAATGAAATCAATATTAGATTGTGCCATTGTGATATTGTTTCTTATTTTATTTTCTATTAAGGAATTATCATCAGAATCTGTAGAATCATCCAGATCTGACATTAAAACAGCTGGAATAGTAAGATTATTTAAATCTTGCTCTTCTATTTTAGGATTTGTTTCTGTAAGGTCTTCTGATTCTATTTGGTCACTGTCAGTTTGTTTTGTTGATTCCGATTCATCACCAGTTTCAACTGCTAGGGAGGTGTTAAGTATAGTTGGTACCGATATGTCCAACTTAAACTTTTGTTTAATTGATATTAAATTATATCGTAGTCTGATCAAAAATTTTGATACTTGGGACCAATGATCTTGATTTAATTTTTCCTTCTGGCCATATATTAGTATTCGTGCTTCATTAAAGCATTTTACTAGAATTTCCACATGTTTTTTAATGGTATTCTTTTGAATTGGCCTGTTTTGAGTAAGTGACTTATATGATTTGTCAAAGTCAACTTTTATATTATTTAGCTGCTTATATAATTCATTCCATTCCATTATATTGTGGAGATGAATTATTTCTTGGAGACCATCATTACTATTGTTTTACCTAGTATTGGGTGTTCGTCTACTACTGATCTAACCTGTACCCCTGGGATGGTTGATAGGACAATTGCCTTTTGGGTGCTTGTGCAATGAATTAGTGGAGAGGCATCTAAATTAAATGTATCAATATATAAGTTTTCTAACTCGTAAATGCTTACTGAAGTTGGTGCAACTAATTGCAGAATTCTTTCTCTAAAATAGATGTCCCTATCATATGTGTTTGCAATTGCTTTTAGCGTAGCCATTTTTAATTAATTTGTTTTTATTTATTTATTTGTTTTTTTATTCCATTTTCTTTAACTTTTTTAAAATTTCAATACAGCAATATTTTTATAATAATGTTGTTTGTGCCAAAATGTTTAAATTTTGTCCAGATCATTTGCCTGGCTCATATATTTTTTTTTTAGACATTTATTGTGCAATTTATAAAGTTTGTAGAAACAGTTTGCGCACATTATTACAACAATTATTATAAGCAATGTATGAATTAATTCTAAGTCTATGGGGTTTGATTCTACCTTATTAATAACATTTGCAATGGAATCCACTGTTTTTGTATCTATTAAACCCATCTTTGGGGTTGGTATTCTTAATATATATCTTGGTCTGTCAAATTCTTTTGATTTTTGAATCAACTCGTAAATGTTGTTAATGTTATTCATAAACAACTAGTTTAATATTATTAATTTTGATTTTACTTTTTTTTTTGTTTTTGACCAATTATTATCATATTTTACATATAATTTCCTGCCTATTTTGTGTATGGTTTTCAGGCCATACTCTAATCGGGCAACTTTTATGTCGCTCAATTTTTACAATTGTTTTTATAAAATAAATGAAAAAATATGCATCGCAGTGCAATTAAAAAAATTTTTGCAACGCAGTGCAAAGATAAAAAAAATTATGCGCTCTTGGTAGCGCTGTCGGTTCACACTTCCTTGGTACCGGTGCTGGCTGCACAGGTGTACTTCATGGTGGGGCACCGGTGCTGGCTACACAGGTGTACTCGCAGAACGGGGAGCACAGTGGTCCCTCGCAGTCATCTGGGCACGTCTTCTTTAGTTTTGGGATGGCAACTTTTCCTGGAGGAGGCAATGTGTTTTTATTTTTTGAAATATTTTGGATTACAGGGTAGGTGGATGTGGCTGTAGCTGTGGTCTGATTTTTTCGTTCTGATAGCAAATTTTTTAGGTATTCGACTTCGGCATGTATTTTTACCGAGTCGTTCCACTGTATTGCTTTGCCGCTGTTGAGCAGCTTCAGTAGATGAGCCTTTCTGGCTTTTAATCTTTTGACCACGCCACTTCTTTTGGCACACATCACACTCTACTCACTGCGTTTCTTCTCTTGTTCTTGTTGTTGCTGCCGTTTTTGCTGTTGTTGCCTTTGTTGTTGCTGTTGTCTTTGTTGTTGTTTTATTTTTCGAAGTCCCGATCCATGTCCAGATCCAGGTCCAGATCCTTTAGGAGTCCTGTCACGGTCGCCATGTTGTGAGGAACTCCTTGAGTTGGTAGTTATATTATTCCGTACCCACTTAGTGAGAACACATCTTTTGGTAGTTTTTTAAGATTCTTTATTTAGTTAGTTTTTGTATCCAGGAGCAGCGTTAATGCCGCTTCCAACGTCAAGTTGTCTCTGATTTTACAATTTGCCTTAGGATCTAAGTAAGCCTAATTCTCGTTGCTGCGCTGCTTACAGTTGGGCGGCAGAGAGATGGCTATGTATATCTTATGTATATAAAGTGTATTTAATTATGCTCTCTTTGGCTGGAGCGCGAGGGCATGTGTATGTACTTGAGTTTGGCTGAGCGGCCGGCGTGTGCAACCGAATGCTGACACTTGCACTTTCTTTAAGCGCGCCGATCGACTCATGTCTCGGCCACTTAGGGTTTTTGACCGAGCCATTTATTTTATAAAAACAATGCAACAAAGTGTTACAGTGTGTTTGTTTCAAGTACTCTTGGTACAGTAGATATTCGATATAAGTGCACACTACACCATTAACACTGAAGATTTTTATAAAGATATTCAGAATGATGTTGAGATGAAGTTTGATACATCAGATTATTCTGATGAATTACTTAATCTCTATAATTTTCCTAAAGCTAATAAAAAAAGGTTGGGTTTTTTTAAAGATGAACTCAATGGAAGACCTATGACTGAATTTGTTGGTTTGAGATCAAAAATGTATGCCTTTAAAACATCTAATAGTAATGACTGCTCTGAAAAAACAGTGAAAAAATCAAAGGGTGCTAAAAGAAGTGCAATAGATCAATTAACTTTAAATAGTTTTAAGAAATGTTTGTTTTCGGAAGAGGAAGTGGTAGGCTCTATGTCAATGATTAGATCTAAAAATCATCTTTTATCAACAATTAAATGTAAAAAAGTAGTTCTCAGTCATAAAGACACAAAGGTTCTTATACAAGACAATAAAATTAATACACTACAATATGGCCATTATAAAATAGATGAAAAAAGATTAGAAAATAAACTTAATGAAATAGATTCAAATATTTATGTTTATGAACAAAGAATAAAAGAAATAGAGAATTGTCCTAATAGAAATAATTATCAAGAGAATGAAATAGAAAAATTTCAAAAAAATATAGATGAATGTGAATTTGAAATGTTTTGTACACAATTAGAATTAAATTTACTAAATGATAAAAAAAATGAATAAATGTACTCTATAATTGTAAATAAGACAGAACAAACAACGCTTTTTTATTTAAAGGGTAAAATGTAAGGTAATGTATAAACCAAATATTACAATTCACAATATTATTATTATAAAATTTTAATTTAACAGACAAACATCGCTTTTACTTACAGGTTAATGTTAAAATTTATGAGAATTAACAGAACATAAAAATTTGAATTTAACAGAAGAATTACAATATTTTCTTTGAATTACATTCAATTTGCTTACTTTCTTCTATATTTAGTGGTACAGTTTGTTTATAGTTATCTATACCACCCTGTAATCTATATACTTTATTGTCATCATTACTTAAAGGAATTGATTTAATGTATTTATCATTACCTTCATCTAAATTAAACGGTATAGTTTGAACATAGTTATCTATACCACCCTCAACAAGAATAGTTTCATCCTCACTAGATGATCTTGGAATACATGGTTCCGGATTTTCATCATCATAAAGGATTGTATCATGGTCATCATCATCATCATCATCGTCATCACCATACAAATTATGAGAAAATTTGCCAACCTCTTTTTTATTAATGTTTTGGAGTTCTGAAAATATAAATATTTTACTATATATATATATATACAAATATTATTTTATATGTATTCAACCAACCTTTTTGAGCTCCATCCGAAATATTATTTTCAACTTTTTTATTAATGCTTTGGAGTTCTGAAAATATATATATATATTATTAGTACATAAAATTATATATATATATATATATATATATATATATATATATATATATATATATATATATATTAAACTCACCTTTTTTTAATTTACTCGAATTATTATTTTCATCTTATATTTTTATATTCTGCACAAACAAACATATTTCCCTACTCAATCAGATTATGATATAATATCACTATTAGTTATTTTGAAATCGTTAATATCGTTAATTGGTATTTTATCTGTGCTAATCTGACTTTCTTTTTTATTTAAATATTCAACCATCATTTGAGCTGCTAAATTTCTCTTTCTTAAATATAACCCATTAATTCTTTCTGCTTCATCGATTTCAATTTCATGGATTTGTGGACCATCACTAAGATAACCTGTTTCTTCTTCTTCTATCTCTTCTCTTTTACTCTCTTGTTTGGAGAGAAGATCAACATCCCTTGATATTTTTTCATAAACAACCCTATCTTTTCGTCTCTCTGCATTAATTACTGTTTGGGATAAAACTTCTGCAAATTCAAAACAATTTATTCTTAAAGTTGCTAAGGGGGTATTAGTATTGCGTTTAGATTTTTGGTGGCGGTGGCGATTAGATAAATATTTTAAATTCATACGCTTAGATTTACTTAGACTTCGCCTAGAATGTGTTCTTCTATATATATTATTGTAATGACATTTAACTCCTACTGTAGCAGTTTTGTATTGGATGGTAAAGAATCTGTTTAGACCCCTTCTTCCTAAATCCATATGCCCTCCTATTCTCCTTTCATTTTCAACTAATTTTTGCTTAAAATTCTCAATTATACCTCTCTTTGTGAATTCGATTTGAGAGTTGTGTATGTTTTCAGTGCTTTTTAATTTATAAGTAGTGTTCCTTTTTATTGGAACCCGACTTACACTTTCAAATTCTGTATCACTATCACTGATCCCCAACACTAATTCTTGTGACGTATTACTAAATGTTGGTGCTCGACTTACGTTTTCAAATTCTCTCTCACTATCATTTATACCCATATCAATTTTTTCTGATTTTTCATCTCCTATGTTTTTATTTTGATCAACACTTTCATTTTCGCTATTAAAATCAAAAAGATTGGTTGGGGTTGTAGTTGTTGATGTAGCTCTTTTTGTTGTATCTTCTTCCAGAAGTTATTTTTTTAATGTAGTTGCTGCTGTTGTAGTTGTTGTTTCTTCCTTCTCCTCCTCCTCCAGAATTCCCCTTCTCATTGTAGGTGTAGTTGTACTTGTTGTAGTTGAGGTAGATGTAGTTGTAGTAGATGATGATATAGTTGTTTCTTCTTCAACTGTACTTGCACTTGTACTTGTTGTTAAGTCTTTTTCATTAATGCTACCATTAATAACATTAAATATTTTAGTATCGAGTTCACTTTTTAAGTTTGGTATATCACTTTCATCACTTGTCTTGTTTACGAGATCCATAAAAATATGACTGTCCTCTAGGATCTCAAATTTTAAGTCAATTTTAATGATTTTTTTAGTTTTGGAACATTGATAAATAACCCAATCGAATTATTGGAAGTCGATGGGTTTTCAATTAAAGTCATTTCATTGGGGAGTGGTACCATTTTCACCATCGGATTAAAGAGGGAAAGTATCACAAAAAATATTATAAAAACCGTCATTTTAATTTTGATTTTGTTTTTTTTGACAATCGAACAAACGAATGAATGAATGAATAAGCAAACGATCCGAAATTGAGTTGCGTGAACGAATAGATGGAAACTGAATACTTTTTGAAATTCTTCCGCCTTTATACCCTCCAGATTTGTGTATATAAATATATAACGTTCTGTTCAAATTCTTATCTGTACATGCTTTTCTTCACACTTTATAAATAGGAATTGCGTGATTGTGAAGAAACATAATTTATTTTCACGCATTGACGTCAATGTCTACATTTTAATTGTTCTTTATAGAATTTCGTTTTTATGAATCCAACTGTCTTCTGATTTTGAAAAGCCTACCCAACGCACAAGCACATAATCAAGTTCCACCCAGAATTCTTATCTGTATATACTCTTTTAGTCTAGCCAACGCAAAAGCTAATAATCAAGTTCTGTTTCGTTTATAAATAGGAATTGCGTGCTTGTGAAGAAGAAACATAATTTATTTTCACGCATTAACGTCAATGCCTACATTTTAATTGTTCTATGCTTCCACTTGTTCTTTATAGAATTTCGTTTTTATGAATCCAACTATCTTCTGATTTTGAAAAGCCTAGCCAACGCACAAGCACATAATCATCTTTTTGTTTCACAATCTTTTCAACAAGATAAGTATTAGGGAATTATGTTTTTTTAATTTCTTGTTTATAGAAACCACCTTGTACTGGATCACCCTTCAAGTCCTCAAGTAAATATGTGGTGGGGCATGTATTTTGTACTTTCCGAATTCGAAAAATTTCCGTTGTCCAGCTTGGGGTATAGCCTTTTTCAAAGACATGTTTATATTTACTTATTCGTACATGATCCCCCTCTTTAAAGTCCTCATTTGTAAATATTTTTAGATGATTGTACGATCTCATCAAAATCTGTTTTTCATTTTTAGCATTGACATCAATAGGCTTCATTTTAATCGTTCTATGCTTCCTGTTATTATAATTATTAATCAACTCTTTGTATATTTGAAGCCAAGTATATTTTCCATTAAAACTAAACTCACGCCACATAAGTTCTTTTATTGTTCTATTAAAACGTTCCACAATAGATGCTTTAAGAGTACTAAATGTTGAGTAATGATTAATTTCATATCTTTTCATCAATTCTCTAAATTGTTTATTATAGAATTCATTTCCATTATCTGTTTGTAAATTCTTTGGTACTCCACGACCAGATTTCATTATTTTTTCCATTGCTTTTGTAACTTCTTCTGCATTTTTTGATTTTATTGCTTCACCCCATCCATATTTAGAAAATGTATCTATTACTGTTAACAAATACCTATACCCCTTATTTGATGATGCATATGCCCCCATTTCAACCAAATCAGCCTGCCATAAATCATTAATACCCTTTACTATAACTCTACGTCTTGGGAAATTCTTGAATGATGGGCGATGTAACTCATTTACAATATCTCGTTTACTCATAGCTTTATTTTATCTGGTATAAATGGTTTCTTCTCTAAAGATTCAGTTTCACCTTTTAAAACTGAGGTTGGTGCAATTACATAATTGAAAATGTTACTTTCTATTTCATTTATATCCTCCACTACCTTATTAAAAGTTTTCATGAGAAATTCCAATTTTTTAGAAATTTCACTCACTTTTCCCTCAATATTATTGATTCGAGGTCTTAATCTAAAGATTTGTTGTTTCTGCGGTTGCTTAGAAATTTCATTAGATGTATTCTGTACTACTTTACCTATTTCATCATCAATATAAATCTTTGTTGCAATATCATTTTCATGAATGGGGGGTAGGGCATTTTTAAATCGTTTCCTCTGAACATTTAAATGTCCATCATAATCATTAAGTATACTTTGAAATTTTTCTAGACCTTTTGTTATATCTCTTGAGTATTCTTTCTCATTTAAAAAACAACCAAACTTATCAACTGACATTTTAATTATAAAATAAATAATGAAAGAGTGGTATATTTATGTATGATCCACATTAATTGTTAAAACTTCTTCTTCGTTTACACGATGTGCAAATGGACTTTTCCGAAATATTATTCCATCTATTTGTGTCTGATCAGAACGAATGATTGGTGAAGGTTTTTTTAAATGTTGGTTTATGAATTTTTTAAGATTTTCCAATTTATCTAGAAGCTCTTTTATTGAATTATGTATATACTCCATTTGAGTTATCATTTTTATTACTTTACTTTCCAGCTCTGATACTCTTTTATTTCGTAGTTGAAATGATTTAGTTATAGTTTCCATTTGATGTGATTTCGCTTCATTAATTTTATCATCAACATAAAACTTAATAGCCAAATCATTTCCATTTATTGGTTTTGAAGAGTTTTTAATTCTTTTTTTCTGAACATTTATGTGACCATCAGTGTCTAGATATATACCTGTAAGTCTGTCAACTTCCCTTTTGAAAAGCGAGGAAAAATCTCTATCATTTGAAAAGTGACCAAACTTGTCAATAGACATTTTACTATTAAACAAAATGAGAAAATGTTTTCTATTTTGTTAATATATTATTTTTGCTTCCCGCCATTCTTCTATTATTGAAAGAATTTCATTAGTATGGTTATTATTACCAGCAGCTCTCGATGCCATTAAGAGTTGCAATCTTTCAACAAGTTCATTAACATTATCCCAATATACATAGTTTGGTGGTATTTTTTGTAGTCTCATATACCCAGAACCAGTAAATTCTTCATTTACTGAAGATGATATTAATGGTTTAATAATTGAAGAATATTTCTTAGAACGATTACCCTTTACTTGACCATCTGGTTGATAGTTTCTTTTGTGAGCACTTGTTTCAATTAAAATGTTTTTATATGATTCTAAATCATTCTTAGTATAATCCTTAGGACTATTATGAAAAATTAAAGAGTATAGACCTGGTGATAGAGTCCATAAATTTCCACTTCCTAATTCCATTAAATTTTTTTTAATTTTAAGTGTTGTATTACCCAACATTAAAATATTATTTTCTTCTCTTGGTCCATAACTATTGTCTAAAATCTTTTCTTGCTTTAACTGATTAATGTTGAGATTGTACTTCACCCCGGTTTCTTCATATACACTTTCATTTAAATCATCTGTGTGAGGCTGTTGTGAAACATCGGATTCATCTATAAGAGACTGTTGTGAAACATCAGATTCATCTATAAGAGACTGTCGTGAAAAAGCATCAACATAAGCATCACTCTCACTATCAATTTCGATTACTCTCTCGTGTACCCTTTTTTCTTTTTTACTTTTAGGTACTTTTATTTTCTCTTTCTTGAACTTAGTCTTAATATCATGTGTATCATTAATATATTCTTTTTTATTCAATTTATTATTTTCAGTGAGTAATTCATGTAAAGGTTCTGTAATAGGTTTAAAAGTTTCCTCCAAATTTGATACGTTCTCATTTTTTATTTGTTTCAATTCATAAAATTTTCTTTTTAATGAATTTCTACTTTTCGTCAACTGTTCTAAAAGTTTACGCTTCATTGTTGTCGTTTTCTCTGATACTCATGTGCTACTGGGAAAAATGTAGTATAATTTAAATATTTATAACAAAGGGTTTGAGTTTTATAAAACTTTTTTTTTATTTTTATTTTTATTTATCAAAATAGATACATTAATAATATTAAAATTGAAAACATTTTAAGCTTTATTTAATTCTAAATAGAGATTGTTATCATTCTTTTTAATAATACAAAAAAGATTATCTTTTATATATTCAATTGTTGAATCCTCTAAAGTTGAGTATCGTTCCGGCAAGTACAGCATATACTCTTCAAGTTCAAGAGTGAGGGCCATCCCAAAGCTGGTTTTCTTACGTTGAGCACGTCGAATAGGGTAGCACACCTCCGATTCCATCTTCGTCTTTGTTAAAAGAGGTTTTGGTGCGTTACGATAAAACTCCTTGAGTACTTTCATCATTCCGGGATTGACCATTTGTAGTTGTTTCTTCTTGTAGTTGTTTTCGTTGTTTTTGTTGCTTTTACCTGTTTTTGTTGTTGATTTTAGTTGTTATTTTAGCAGTTGTAGCTGTTTTTGTTGTTGAATTTACCTGTTTTTAGCAGTTGTAGCTGTTTTTGTTGTTAATTTTAGTTGTTTTTTAGCAGATGTAGCTGTTTTGTTGTTGTTTTCAGCTATTTTTAGCAGTTGTATCTGTTTTAATTGTTGTTGTTGTCTTACTGTTTTAACTGTTTTTTTATGTTGTTCTTATTGTTGTTGATTTTGATGATTGCAAGATTTTTAGGTTGAAACTTTAGGCTGAGAACGTTTTAGCTTGAAACTTTTAGGTTGAGACTGTTTGCAGGTGGTTTTTAAATGTGTGTTAGAATAACTTTTGATCGAGTTTTTATACCTTGAGGTAAACTAACCCTCCCTGTTCTTTCTCATTCTTGATTTAGCATCGACCAATCACAGCAGTGAATAGCATGTAAATAGGGTGGGTTTCAAGAATCATAGAGAAATTACTTGATCATAGTGTAAAAGTTAGGGTGGGATAGAGAGAGTAAGAATTGGAGGGACAGGTGTCCACAGTTGGTACTATTAAAGTCTTGTTTTCTCTCATAGTTAAAGTTAATGTTATTCCCCAAGTATTTCACAATTTCTTTTGGGGGTTGTAAATTTCCAAAACTATCAAAGTAATGTATCCTTTTTTTATTTTTGTTTTAAGCTACCCAATGTGTACCATTTGATGAACTATCATCTAGGTTTATAATTCCTGACTCTTCTCTCCAAGGAGATTTGGGCAGTGAGTCTCTCATAAACACACCTCGGAAATTTGGAATGTACTTTTGAGCAAAATTCAAAATTTCGAAATTTGAAAGAGGTTTTTTAGGTAGCTTAGTAATTAGTTTTTTGGATTTCCTCTAAATGGATTAAGATATAATCCATAACCTTTTCTATAAGGTTTAAGAAACATACCTTCACCCACCTTAATACTTTCCATTTTCTAATTATGTTGTTTACTCTCTTCTAATTGTTTTTTCCCCATATTTGCATTATTAATAGTTTTAGCAATAGCTGCACTACCAGAGGCGAGACTACCTAATGCACTTAGTGCAGTCAAAATGGGTACAATAGGTAAAAAACCACCAATTTTCGGTACATTAATAATACGAGGAATCTTAATTTTTTTTTTTTATTTCTACCAATTGATTTATTGACTGCTTTACGTGCAACCTTAATCGCACTCATTAGATCTAGTGGCTTCTGAGTTTTCAATGCCCGCATTCCTGTTTGGATAACATTTGAAAAACTCTTTACCTTTGATTTCCTTTTCTTACACTTTCTCTTTGTTCCCTTTTTCACACCCATTCCGAATTTCTTTTTTGTTTTCATAATATTTGTAATCAAGTATGCTGCTGTTTTCTCTGCAATACTACTATCTTTTGAACCAACACGTTCCCACGCTTTATTTATTAGTACTGCGTCAGCCTTATGTCGATCAGCTAGATCCTTATATTGTGAATATGCAATATCATGTACTCTACAAGCTTCATCCAATTGATTTATCCCACGATCACCGCGCTCCAACCTTTGTTTTAGCTTTGTTCCAGGTCCACAAAAATTATAACCAGGAATATGTACTTCAAATGGAAGTGTGTTAATTATTTTGTTGATAATACCACTACCTCGTTTCAAGTTTGAACTCTGACTGCAACAATTATAAAAACGTTTACCCATTTTATATAATGTTTAATCAAGGAGCATTTCTCATCGAATGAAGTACATTACACACGTGAATATGCGTTTAATACGTCAAAAACAAGAAATCTGTGTTAGAAATATCGAGGGTGGTGATCATTTATTAACAAATTCAGTTCCACGACATAGTTCTTTACTACCCAATACAATAAGAGCATTGGTTGTCGGTCCCTCAAAGTGTGGAAAAACAAATGTTATGCTCAGCCTTATTGAAAGTCCAAACGGGCTAGAATTTGAGAATATATATGTATTCTCAAAGAGTTTATATCAACCAAAGTATGAGTATTTAGAGAAACTAATTAAACCGATAAAGGGAATGGGATATTATACGTTCTCACAAAATGATGAAGTTTTACCACCCGCTAAGGCTAAAGAAAACTCTATTATGATTTTTGATGATGTTGCTTGTGAAAAACAAAACAACATTCGTTCATATTTCTGTATTGAACGTCATAAAAATATAGATTCTTTTTACCTATGTCAAACATATACTCATATTCCAAAACATCTAATACGTGATAACGCGAATATGATTATAATGTTTAAACAAGATGATTTAAATATGCGTCATATATATCGTGATCATGTAAATACTGATATGTCCTATGATTCATTTATGAAAATTTGTCAAAAGTGTTGGAGTGATAAATACGGATTCCTCATAATAAGTAAAGATAACGATATGGAAAAGGGAAGATACAGGAAGGGTTTTAATGAATTTATAATTATTTGAGAATATAAGTTTCATTCTGTAAGCTATGTTTTCACAGTACATTATTAGACCCCAAAATGAGTAGATCATTCACTCTTACATTAAATGGCAATGAACCCATTACAAACATTTCTTATTTCCCACCCATTGAACTGACAAATGGTGAATATGAGTGTGCACTCATTGACTTTCATATGTACAACTCTATACCCAATGTTGATATAAATAATAATCTATTTCATATTGGTGATAAAGTAATTCAACTTCCAATTGGATCATATGAACTCAATGATATTTATGATTTTCTAAAAAATAAACTAAAAGATTATGATCTTGAGAAAACATTTCAAATGGAGAGTAATAATAACACACTTCAAGTTCATATTACAACTACCAAGGAACCTATTTATTTTGATAGAAACAACTCCATTGGACAATTGCTTGGTTTCAATAAAAAAACAAGGAAAAACGCTATAGTCGAGTACCTCGACTATCAGATACCCGTTACTCAGCTAAAGGGACCAAAGGGAAATGGAGATATGCAAGCAGAAAAGCGAGATTTAAATGAGCCACCTACCGGCAGAAGACAGATTTAAGCATTGTGGGCGTTAGGGTAGGCGTGGCAAATTTTTTTTTTTGGATCAATCGATAGGTATTGACGAGACCAATACATTTCAGTTAAAATTTTTTATCTAGCATAAAAATTGTGGGCGCCACAGGCTTAGGCGGTTTGTGGGCGTTAGAGTGGGCGTGGCATATTCGCATAACAAACTTGCGCTGCGTACAAGGCTACGGAATCTAAATATGAAATCCCAATACTCTATCTTTGATAGTTTCCGAGATATCCGCGTTCATACTTACGATTTTTTGAAGTTTGTGGGCGGTTTGTGGGCGTTAAAGTGGGCGTGGCAAACTTTTTTTTGGGTCAATCGATAGGTATTGATGAGAACAATACATTTCAGTTTAAATTTTTACTCTAGCATCAAAACTGTAGAAGCCACAGTTTTGGGCGGCTTGTGGGCGTTAGAGTGGGCGTGGCACTCTACTGAAACAAACTTGCGCTGCGTAAGAAGCTCAGGAATCTTTTCGCCAAATCTCAATAGCCTAGCTCTCATAGTTTCCAAGATCTCAGCGTTCATCCGGACAGACAGACAGACGGACAGACGGACAGACGGACAGACGGACAGACGGACATGGCTAGATCGACTCGGCTAGTGATCCTGATCAAGAATATATATACTTTATGGGGTCGGAAACGCTTCCTTCTGCCTGTTACATACTTTCCGACGAATCTAGTATACCCTTTTACTCTACGAGTAACGGGTATAATAATTTACCCCGACTTGAAAAAAACGTATATATCTGATCAACCTGTCAACATTTTAAAAATAAACACAATACGCTTAGTATGTAATATTGTAAGCGGGTCATATATTGATAGTAGACAAGATCATTCATTATACGAATTTGGAATTAATGTTCCACCAGGCTATAAAATGAATATCACACCACACAATCTTATTTACTTACCAGTCAACACTAGAGAAATAAGTACACTCTCTATACACATAACTGATCAGAACGGTGAATTAATAAATTTACGCGGTGAAAACTATAGAATTCGTTTACACTTAAGATTAATACAATGATTATATACAATAAAAGAGGTGATACTTACCATCATCAGCACACTTTAAAACATAAAGTTATAGGAAGAGGATCGAAACCAAAAAGACACACACTTACATTAAAAAATAAGTTAATTCTTAAATCATTGGGCTTCAAAGTGCGAGTTTAACTAAAGTCATGGGGTTGAATGAAATATTGGCAGTACGGGAAAAACCTTTCTCTGATGAAAGTATATCAAAGAATGAATATCACAGCTATCAACCCTATCAACAATCATTTAAACCAAATGATGAGATAAGAATTACAATCCAAAATCAAGATTTATATGTACTCCCCCATGAGAGTCTTCTAAATTTTCAAGGAGATATTACCCTAATTAAGGAAGGGGGAGCGGTAGAAACTCAAAATGTTATTGCGAGAATGAGAAATAATTGTATGGCATACTTTTTAGATGAAATACGCTATGAAATCAATGGTGTTGAAATAGATAGAACAAGATTTAGTGGTATTACTTCTACAATAAAAAGCTTTGTTTCTTTAAATCAATTTGAAAGCAAGAGACTTTACAATTCTGGATGGAGCGGAGGACCCGATTTCAATTTAACCCCCCACTTCAACTTTTCAATACCCCTTAAAAATCTACTTGGATTTGCTGAAGATTTAAAAAAAGTATTATTAAATTGTAAACGTGAACTAGTACTATTAATATCAAAAAATTTTAATGATGTACTTGTGCAAGATAAATTTGAGAGTGCACAATTAGTCGGAAAGTATCATCTCAATATGACTAATATTACATGGAAAATTCCTCATATAACACCCAGCGATTCAACGAAAATTAAAATGTATGATATTATAAAAAGTGGAACCAATCTACCGATTGCATTCCGTAGTTGGGATACATACATTAATCCTAAACTAAGTAATGGAACAAATCATGTTTGGAATGTTAAATTAGCTGCTAACCGAGAACGTCAACGATTTGCTTTAATTGGATTTAAAGATAACCACCATCTGATTACAAACAATTTAAGAAATCTAAAGGTCTACTTAAACTCTGAAACATATCCCTACGATGACTTAAACTTGGACTTTGAAAAAGATCGATTTGCACACCTAATGTATTGCGAGTTTCAATCTAGCTACTATAACCGAAGTGAATCTCCTTTACTATCACCTACAGAGTTTAAAACTAAAGCTCCTATTATTGTAATTGACTTATCATATCAAAATGAAATGGTTAAATCGGGACCCATTGATGTTAGGATTTCAATTGAACTTACCAAGCCCACTATCGAAAATGTTCAAGTATATTGCGTGCTCATACATGATCGTTTAGTTGAATATAACCCGTTGAATGGTCTAGTTCAGCGGATTGTCTAACAATTAATCAATTATGAGTAAAGATATTGTTGCAATTGATGTTCAAGGATTTCTTGGGAACAACAATAAATTTATTCTAAAGGAAATTGGAGTCGTATTCAAAAACGAGACAATCTTGAATTCTAATTTTATCATACACTCTCCACATGATTTTATTGAATTGAATAAGAAATGTAGAAAAACAGCTACTTGGCTAACAAAAAAACATCACAAAATTTATTGGAATGATGGAGTATACTTTTTCAAAGAAACACAAATGTATTTAAGAGAAATAATTAGAAAACAGGAAATAATTTGTAAGGGATATCAAAAAAGGTTATTCCTACAAAAATTTTTAAAAATTGATAATGTAATTAACATTGATGAAATTGGTTGTCCCTCTCTAAAAATAATGGATGGAAACCACTTTCCATATTGTTCATTACATGCTCGGGATGGTGTCTGCTCTCTGAACAATGCTCATAAAATCTTAAACTTTTACACAAACGAAAACTCCTAAACACCTTTTAACCATTCATTCACATTTTGAGAGTCGGGAAAATAAGTTTACGAAATGACTGATTCTAATAACAATCTTAATATACCGACTTATTCATCTTTAATAAATAAAATTAATTTTTTTATTAATACATTTGGAAATATGATTTCAAAAGAGGACTTGAAATTACTACTGGAGACAAGGAACATGTTCATGGGTACTGACGTAAAGGAGTTTATAAAAACAACATTTGGAGAACATTTAAATTTATGTACATTTTCTAATGATAATATAGAAACTTGTGCTTGTTTTCATTTTGTAATTCAACAATATAGAGTTAGAAAATTAATTTCATCATATATTGAAATTTTAAAATAAAGAGAAAACCAAAAAAAAAATTTCTATTGTTTTGAATTTGTTTTCGAGGGTGGGTCTATCATCAGCTGTTGCATTTTTTAACATCTGTTTTCTAAGTATAATACAACGAGTTATCTCTACCAAACTTTAGTTTAAGATAAACATTCAGACTATTACGTTGAAAGAAAAAATGATTTCCTCAAAAATTGAAGAGTTCTTAAGGGAGCATGGAAGTGAGATCTTCAAGGAACATGCTACGAAATTGAAATCATTTCATACATTTTTTAAAGATGTAGAAGCCACCCCACTAATTCATTCAAAGTATGGAGAACACCTATCATCCTGTGCATGGGCATATGATGATTGTAAAGTTGGACCTGACACTTGCAGGTGTATGCATGTTGAAAAGAGAGAAGAAGACGCCTTAAAATTGATGGAAAGATACATTCATTTATTTAAAAGACTCAATGTAAACTAATTTAAGACGAATATATAGAAATAAAAACGTATTTGACTATACAAACGATCTCATTTGTTTTTGTGTATTTTCTGTTAGGAACCACCACCACAAGCACCGCCACCACCAACATCCCTCTTACACTCCTACGCTTACTTTCCCATCTAATGCTCGCTAAAGAGGGGAGAGGTTACCGAACTCACGCTTGTTTCACACAACAAAAGTATGCGGTCTAATATCTCTCAAACCAACACCTTTTGACCACAAGACCGTAGCCAGGTGTCACCTACAACCCTAATTGAATCAACAAAACGCCCACGCATAACAAAACAACTTCCCTTCCTCCTCCTCCTCCGCCTAAATATAGTTTTACAAATTCATACGCATGACAAAACACCCCTTGTAAAACGAATAGTTTTCTAAAACTGAACTACTTTCCACATTTCTCCTTAACACATACATTTTTTCAAAACATAGAAGGTAACCGTTTTCTCTCTCATGTAAGCGCATGAGAAAAAATTTTCAAATATGATTAAAGAAAAACGTATTTGACTAATAAACGATCTCATTTGGTTTTGTTCTGTTAGGAACCACCACCACAGTCACCATTTTGACCACAAGACCGTAGGCAGGTTACACTAACAGGTGTCACCTACAACCCTAATTGAATCAACAAAACGCCCACGCATAACAAAACAACGTTTTTGTTACACTCCCACGCTCACTTTCCCATCTAATGCTCGCTAAAGAGGGGGAGGTTACCGAACTCACGCATGTTTCACACCACAAAAGTATGCGGTCTAATATCCCTCAAACCAACACCTTTTGACCACAAGACCGTAGTCAGGTGTCACCTACAACCCTAATTGACTCAACAAAACGCCCACGCATAACGCGTTCTAACCCAAGTTAGAAACAACATAGTGACCTGTGTGCAACCATTGCACTCCACAAAATCCTACGCATGACAAAACACCCCTATCACACACGCAAGCCAGGTGTCACCTACAACCCTAATTGACTCAACAAAACGCCCAAGCATAACGCGTTCTAACCCAAGTTAGAAGCAACATAGTGACCTGTGTGCAACCATTGCACTCCACAAAATCCTACGCATGACAAAACACCCCTATCACACACGCAAGCCAGGTGTCACCTACAACCCTAATTGACTCAACAAAACGCCCACGCATAACGCGTTCTAACCCAAGTTAGAAGCAACATAGTGACCTGTGTGCAACCATTGCACTCCACAAAATCCTACGCATGACAAAACACCCCTATCACACACGCACCTTTAGCGTGAGAAAAAGACAAGACAAAACAAGACATATCAAAACACCCCTCTTTCACACTCCTACACACCACTTTCTAACCTCATTAAGTGACCTGTGTGCAACCATGCTCATCTAACTAGGGTCAGCAACACCCCCCTTTTTGACTTAATTATGCTAATTAGGTCATTAGAACACCTGTGTGCAACCATGCGTGACTAATTAGGGTCACCCCCACCTCCTTTTTTGACATGATTTATTACCTAGTGAGCCAGCACCCGTATTAACTACCTACTTTGGTAATGCCGACTTGGTCTTCGAGAATTTGTTTTCTTGCGCGAACGCTTCCCGCTCCTTTTCGAGTTCTTCATACTCATCCGCTAATATCATCAGCGTGTCCAGGTCCGACACTTTGTACGCCCTTAGGAAGATCCTTAGACTGGGGGTGCAGTTTTCCTTGATGATCCTTAGGGTATCTTTCGCGGAATAATTAAGTGGCCTCACCATCGTCTGCATGTCGATCATGTAGTCTTTGAACGACTCGCTGAGGCCCTGCTTCCGTTGCCTGACCTGATCCGCCAGCCTGGTAAAGAAGTCTCTCGGCAGAAAGTATGTGTGGAAACTATCTATGAAGTCCGCCCAGGTTTTCCATTGTTTGTTGTTGGCGATAAACCACTTCAAAGCCTTTCCCTTAAGCAATTCCGGCATCGCTCGGGGAATCATGTCTAACTCCATTCCATTCCACCTGCTCCAGGAACTCGAACTTCGAACCTGAACGACCATTCGCGGACCTGTTTGGCGATCCTTGCATAGTCTGACTGACTGGGTCTCGAGATCAGCGCTGTTATTTTCCTGTCTTGGCTTGACTTTCTCCTGCTGGCCTCTTTTTGTAAGTTGTCAAAGCACATGCTTGCCACTATGTTGTCCCCTTCGGCGTTCGTTAACGTGATGCTCGGGCCGGCTTTGTCGTGGTATGTAGCCTCCAACTTAGCCCAGATATCGACAAGTTGTGGGTCATTTTCCGTTTCTGAGTAATACTCGGATAATGCCTTTCTCATGTCTTCTAATCTGCCGTCCAGGGTGACATTAAGCCTCTGTGCGACATTGGCGAAGTCCTCCTTCTTAAGCCGGTAGAACCACTTCGTTCCCATTCTGTTTAAGTTGCTTTCACTGCTGGGACAATCACGTAACGAAATGATTTTTGTGGTCTGCTCGCTACGAGATTCGTGGGGCTAGCTCAGTAGATTGTGTGTTCGTCCCACCAAATTTATATTAACGTGACCACCCAGTAGCTCAGTGAGAAAGCACAGAATTCACGGGTTCGTAGTGGGTTTATTGCGGGTATATTATTACAAATGTCTTGGTAGCTTGGTTGGCCTTGACTCGTCACTTGTGGGCTTCGGTACTTCCGACGGTCCTGGTTGTCTCGACGACCTCTCGCCTTGTTGACTCGGTGCCCCAGTCCTGTAGCTCCCTGAAGATCCTTGCGGCGCCCTGAAGATGCTTGCTCGCGGCTCGTCCCTGACGCGTTGACTCGGTGACTGCTTGTAACGACTCGGACTCGCGAGGGGGATCAGCCGTACGGGCTTAGGGAAGCGTCACCGTTTTCAGACTAGGGTGAACAGAAGCTGCGCTCTCCAGGATTACTCCTTTCGACACACCGCCGCCTGTCCCTTGCTCTGTCCCGGATGGTCCCACTGGGGTTTCTGCTTAGCCCGCGCGGACAGTCAAGGCGGAAAACCAGGAAGCTGCCTCGCGCTTTACTTCGCTTCTACGCCTAGTGTAAACGAACGTTCCACCCTAGCCTCACCCTTCTGCTTATTGTCCGGGACGTTTCCGCGTGGCTCGCACTGTGTTGCGTGGCTGTCGTGATGTGGTGGCTGGCTTGCTGCTGACGCTGTCTTGCGCACTGCTCCTGGCGGTGCTGGCTGCGCGGCTGGTCGTAGCGTGGGCGTACGCCGATCCGGGACTACACGGGTCGGAACCTTAGTGCTCTCCTGGACAACTCCACTCGAGACCGTACCGATCGATCGCTCTCCCTTCTAGCTTTTTGTACTTGGGATTCGGACACGCCGCTCCGGGACCTCGCAAGTCGAAACCGTAGGGCTCTCCTCGACAACTCCACTCGAGACCGTACCGATCGACCGCTCTCTCTTTTGGCTTGTTATACACGATATTCTCCAGGCGTAACGCCAGGACTTTGTTGATAGGGTTAAACCGACCGCCTTGACCTAGCCGTGGGATGCCCTCTGGACCTCAGCTACCTGCGTCTCAATTCGGAGATTCCTGGTATCCCAATCCCGAACTTCTCGACGTAGCGATCTTGCTCCTCGTAAGCTCCTACGGCGCTGCTTTTCCGACGACTCGACTATCTGTTGCTCCCTTGTAGATTATCTGGTTGATTGACTGTTCACTTTGGTATTTTAACTGATCTTGATGGTTTGACTCCTCGTGATCGACTGATCCAGCTGCCAGCGCTCTGCGGCCTTATATAGGGCCTCCGGGAACCTTTATTTCCCTTTTGCGCACGGCCCGCTGAATCTCTCAACTCCGGGTCCAAAGTCCGTGCCTCCTGGTTGACCCACTTGTCCTTCACGTACCGCTTCCAACTGATGTCCTGCCCACTGCTGCCGTCCCGCTGATTCCCGTGATGCTTGTGGCACGCCTGTGTGCCGCTCCACTGCCGAGATGTGGCACTTCTTCTCCCGGTCCAAAGTTAATGGGAGAATCCACAGTACGGTGGAGTCCCGTTATCCCCACATGGCACTCTTGCTCTGCCCGGCAAGTCTCCACTCTCTCCTTATCCGCTCCTTGGTCTCCAAACTCTCTCGTTCTCCATCCTTGGTCTCCAAACTCTCTCGTTCTCAATCCTTGGTCTCCAAACTCTCTCGTTCTCCATCCTTTGTCTCCACACTCTCTTGTCCTCCATCCTCTCCTCGCCGCGCCGTTACTACGCGAATTCAGCGCGTACCTGGTAAGCGGCCGGCCATCTGCTGCTGCTGCTGCTTGGATTTATGGGGAGTTATTCAACTCCTCACAAAATGACATAATTATATTTTCAAAAACAATTGAACAACATTACAAAGATTTAATTGTCATTATTAAAATTTTGCTGAACGCAAACATAAAAATTTCGATTGAAACAAACTTTCTCGGTTACGTTGTTTCTCACAATGTGATCAATACCGATTGCGAAAAAAATTTCTACAATTGTAAAATATCCGATCCCTAAAAATATTCGAGAGCTTAGAAGCTTCCTAGGCCTTACAGGATATTACAGAAAATTTGTGCAAACTTACGCAAAGATGGCTAAACCTTTAACAAAATATTTAAAAGGCCAAAACGGCAAAGTACCTAAAAAAGCATCACGTAAAACTTTAATACAGCTTGATGATTCAGATGTAAGAGCTTTTAACGAGCTTAAATAAAATTTAATTGCAAAAGTAGAATTAGTACAACCGGACTATAATAAAAAATTTACACTCACAACTGACGCATCTGACTTGGCAATTGGTGCTGTTCTTTCTCAGAAGGGAAAACTAATTACATTTATTTCAAAAACTCTAACCAAAATAGTTAAACGCAATAAATAAAAACGAACTTTTAGCTATAGTATGGGCTTTTAAAAATCTTCGAAATTGCTTATATGGGGTTAACAACATCGAGATCTTTACCAATCACCAACCTCTTCCATTCTCCATTTCTCAAAAAAATCCAAATATCGAGATGAAAATATGGTATTCCTTTATTGAAAGCTATTCACCCAAAATTATTTATAAGCCAGGAGCAATAAATGTTGTTGTGGACGCTTTATCAAGGATACAAATTAATAACTTAACGGAAAGTAATGAATCGGTCTCAGATCAAAATACTCAGCATTCAAGAGAGAGTAGTGTTGAGAATATTACACAAGAAACCCGAAAACCCTTAAACCAGTTTAAGCAACAATTTCTTATAGCAACGGGGGGTTATACAATACATGAGTCGATTAATGTGTTCGGAAATACTAGACATATAATAGAGTATGACTCTCCAGAAAATTTTATATCAATCTTAAGGGAATATGTTCCACCTTATATAACAACAGGAGTCCACTGTACTCTAGAAGATTTTTACAGAATTCAAAATAAACTTAAAGACAATATTAGAAATACATTTTTATACAGTAAGACATTTGTCCAGGATGTCGAAAACGCTGAAGACGGATCTCTCATTATCACAGAAACTCATTGTAGAGCTCATAGAGGGCTTAATGAAAATTATAAACAAGTAACTAGACTTTATTATTGGCTTAATTTATACAAAAAGCTTAAGGAGTTTATAAAGAATTGCACAATCTGCAATCAAAACAAATATAACAGACACCCAGTACGTATTCCTATCGGTCAAGCACCTACTCCAACAAGAGAAGGTGAAAATTTGCATCTTGACATATATTACGCCCAAAATCTTATATTCATTACCTGTATAGATTCGTGTTCGAAATACTTAGTCGTAAAAGAAATCTCTAATAAACTAAATAAAGAAAATAAAGTTTCAGAAATTTTATAACAATTTCCATTAGCCAAATCTTTGATGATAGATAACGAACCAAGTTTCTCTTCATCCCAATTTAAATCTTATGCACAAAGAAATGGGATATCTCTATTCTTCGCAGATCCTCGACATAGTACGTCCAACGGACAAATAGAAAGAGCACACTCTACCTTAACAGAAATTGCTCGCTGCATTAAAGATGAGCTTAATTGAATCGATTATTCCGAAATTATATAGTCGATCTAGCGTCGCTTGTGAACAGATGTGTTTATGTATTCAAGTCGATGTAAATTTGAATTTTCAAATGATGCGAAGCAATTTTATAACTTTGTTAATGCCAAGCGTGAGTTGTCGGCATTGCCTTCATCGGTACTTTTTAACTCAATGGAGGCATCGACGGATTCTGAAATTGCTGATTTATTTGCCGAGTTTTTCCAAAGTACTTATAGTTCGTCTGATTGGTCAAATTCTAACTACCCTAATCCCATAAATAGGGCAAATTGTATTTTTACCCTTGAAATTACGGAAAGTTCTCTCTTAAGAGACTTAGCAACAACAACGCCAACTTATTCTCCCGCTCCAGATGGACTCCCCGGGTGTGTGCTTAAGTTTTGTGCGTCAACCATATGGAAACCTATTCTTAAGCTTTTTAATTTGTCTATTTCATCATCAATTTTTCCTACTATCTGGAAGGACTCTTTTATCATTCCACTTCACAAAAAGGGTGCGAAGGCGGATGCCCAGAATTATAGGGGTATTTCTAAATTGTCGGCATTTCCTAAAGCATTTGAACGTATTATTACTTCTCGTTTGCAACATTTATGTTCCTCGCTAATATCGACTGCTTTGTCAAATTCTAACAACCCTAACCCCTTAAATAGGGCAAATGATATAGCGTCGGGTTTCAACTTACAGTCAGATATTGATTGTTTTCAGGGATGGTGTAAGTACAACCTTTTAAATTTGAACTGCCTTAAATGCAACGTTATGACTTTTTATAGGGGTACTCCTACTTTTGTTAGTTACTCTCTTCAAAATACGCCACTCGACCGTATATATTCAGTGAATGACTTAGGCGTTCTTCTGGATCCAAAACTTAAATATGACTGCCACATAATGTTCACTGTCAACAAGGCCATGAGTGTTCTTGGGTTTTTAAAGCGTTGGTCAAAAGAATTTGATGACCCCTATACAAACAAATTATTATTTACCTCCCTTGTCCGTCCTATTTTGGAATATTGTTTTCGGTTTGGAGTCCACAATATCAAGTGCATATTGACCGTATTGAGTCGGTACAAAAAAAATTTATTCTTTTTGCCCTTCGTAGTTTGAACTGGGATCAAAACGTAAGGCTACCATCCTATCAGAGTAGATTACTATTGCTTAATTTACCTACACTTGTAAATCGTAGAACAATGCTTGGTACTATTTTTATGCAAAATCTTATTAGAGGTGATATTGATTCTGTAGATCTTGTAAACCGCCTAACTTTCAATGTTCCTGTTAGACTAACACGAAATTATTATCCCATAAATGTTCCACGATGTACATCAAATTTTTGTCTGCACGAGCCCTTTTGCGTTCTATGTTATAATTATAACAACCTTTATCATTTAATTTGCACTTCAACTTCTATCCCGGTATTAAAAACTAATATTTTAACTCATTTGCTTCATTCTTAGTTGCTTCTTTTATTTTCATTTGTGTCCCGTCTCTATTTGTTTTTTGTATCTTCCTCGCGGACTCGCATTTTTTGCCCAAATTGATAACAGGGCCTCGCGCGTAACAAGCACGTGCTTGGTGTCGTTGGGCCAATTGTTTGTACTGCTCGAAGTGCACCAACGTCCATCATATAGCAGCACAAAAATACAATTTAACAATTCACTCAATAACCAACCATCGACCTTTTGATATATTATTTAATAAAATCAAGCACGATGATATTCCTAAATTATTGCAACAAGCTCAAGAGAAAATGTTGCATTTTCACAATAAAGATAGACAAAATAAGAATTATCACGTAGGAGAGGTAATTTACGAAAAGAAACACGGGGAAAGAAACAAGCTTAATTCTAGATATAAAAAACAAGTAGTTAAGGAAAATCTCCCCAATAAAGTTATAATAAATCAAACAAAAACACCTCTTAACGAGGTAAAAAGTAGTGGCGAACGCGCCTTTAACAAAAATTTCTGATATCAACAATTGTGACGAAAAATGATATTACATTCGATAAAATAAATAAACTATATTAAATTTATGATTTCGGCCCGCAACAGTAATTATTTATTTACCTACACGTAAATGTTTTGTTGTAGCGTGCCGAACACATAAATTTAATACAGTTTATTTATTTTATCGAATGTAATATCATTTTTCGTCACAATTGTTGATATCAGAAATTTTTGATAAAGGCGCGTTCGCCACTACTTTTTACTTCGTTAAGAGGTGTTTTCTTGAGTGTTTAAGTACCCCAATACTATGACTAGGAGTCGTCTCCATATGGCTTGGCTATTGAAAAACCAAACCCACAGATTCGACCCCTTATCTTAGCTGAACGCCACCTTAAATTAGGCACAACAAGTTTTATCGATTCAATTACCTATTTTAATAGCACAAGTTTGGAATCTCAAGGGCTGTATAGTTTTAGATTTTAAGAGAAATCTGTCGTTTCTTACATTTCCCGCCGAACTAGCGGATTTTTCCAAAGTGGTAGAACAATAAGATCAAGTTTCCTATTTCGATTAGCTTCATGCAAGTAAAGGACCCTAAAACCATAACAAATTTTCCGTTTAAAAAATCTAAAAAGAATATTTTTCATCAAATTGGTTGTTTTCTTGTTTATTCCAATAAGTATGAAATATTTCGTATACGGAGCTGAAACGAGTTGCACTTTTTATCGCTTATTATCTTCCAAACGGTAATTTTTAGGGCAAAAAGGGTTACTGATCAAAAGTTGAGGAATCTCAATGGCTATATGATTTGAAATTTAAAAAGAAATCGTTTGGCTCAATTTTGAGAAAATAGTCAAAAAGTGGTTTTAAAAAAAAACTTTTTGTCATAACTCTAAATCTATTATATTTAGACAATTTTACCATATAAAGTATTTAGCAAATCAAATTATCTTTTCAGAGATATATAGCACGTTTCTGTAGAATTAGTTGTTTAGATACTATAAGCATTTTAAATCTGGCTTTTTTTTTGATTTTCCGCTAAACTAGCGGGTTTTTCCAAAAGTCGTAGAACAAACGTTTTCTATTTCAAGCTACTTTATACATCCATAGGGTTTCCAAAACCATAAAACTAACATGGGATGCATACAAACCCACAAGCAAAGGGACAAACACTTTCATTTTGGGAAGAAGAAGAAAATCTTGTTTTTTGAATTACTTTTGAACGGGACATCGGATTTCAATAAGTAAGGTGTCATTCGAAGCGTTCCCTTCAGTTCTGCAGTAGGGACGCGGTGACATGGCTCAAGTCAAAAAGCTTTTTTTGTGCCTAAAACGCTGCGTCGCTGTTGACGTCAGCAGAGCAGCCGGCGCAGCGTAGAAGACTGGCCACGAAAACGATCGTGCAACAAAGAGAGGCAGATATTCGGATATTTCCCTCTCTTTCTTGTCTTTTAATCTGCCTGCACTCCGCGCTCGCAGAGACAAATATCGTCCGGTCCGTTATTATACCCGTTAGTCGTAGAGTAATAGGGTTCACTAGATTCGTCGGAAAGTATGTAAAAGGCAGAAGGAAGCGTTTCCGACCCCATAAAGTATAAATATTCTTGATCAGGATCACTAGCCGAGTCGATCTAGCCATGTCCGTCTGTCCGTCTGTCCGTCTGTCTGTCCGGATGAACGCTGAGATCTCGGAAACTATAAGAGCTGGGCTATTGAGATTTGGCGTGCAGATTCCTGAGCTTCTTACGCAGCGCAAGTTTGTTTCAGTTGAGTGCCACGCCCACTCCAACGCCCACAAACCGCCCAAAACTGTGGCTCCTACAGTTTTGATGCTAGAATAAAAATTTTAACTGAAATGTGTTGTTCTCATCAATACCTATCGATTGATTGAAATTTGCCACGCCCATTTTTATACCCGTTACTCGTAGAGTAAAAGGGTATACTAGATTCGTCGGAAAGTATGTAACAGGCAGAAGGAAGCGTTTCCGACCCCATAAAGTATAAATATTCTTGATCAGGATCACTAGCCGAGTCGATCTAGCCATGTCCGTCTGTCCGTCTGTCCGTCTGTCTGTCCGGATGAACGCTGAGATCTCGGAAACTATAAGAGCTGGGCTATTGAGATTTGGCGTGCAGATTCCTGAGCTTCTTACGCAGCGCAAGTTTGTTTCAGTTGAGTGCCACGCCCACTCCAACGCCCACAAACCGCCCAAAACTGTGGCTCCTACAGTTTTGATGCTAGAATAAAAATTTTAACTGAAATGTGTTGTTCTCATCAATACCTATCGATTGATTGAAATTTGCCACGCCCATTTTTATACCCGTTACTCGTAGAGTAAAAGGGTATACTAGATTCGTCGGAAAGTATGTAACAGGCAGAAGGAAGCGTTTCCGACCCCATAAAGTATATATATTCTTGATCAGGATCACTAGCCGAGTCGATCTAGCCATGTCCGTCTGTCCGTCTGTCCGTCTGTCTGTCCGGATGAACGCTGAGATCTTGGAAACTATGAGAGCTAGGCTATTGAGATTTGGCGAGCAGATTCCTGAGCTTCTTACGCAGCGCAAGTTTGTTTCAGTAGAGTGCCACGCCCACTCTAACGCCCACAAACCGCCCAAAACTGTGGCTTCTACAGTTTTGATGCTAGAGTAAAAATTTAAGCTGAAATGAATTGTTCTTAGCAATACCTATCGATTGACCCAAAAAAAAGTTTGCCACGCCCACTTGGACGCCCACAAACCGCCCACAAACTTCAAAAAATCGTAAATATGAACGCGGATATCTCGGAAACTATCAAGGATAGAGTATTGGGATTTCAGATTTAGATTCCGTAGCTTTGTACGCAGCGCAGGTTTGTTATGCGAATATGCCACGCCCACTCTACCGCCCACAAACCGCCCAAGCCTGTGGCGCTCAAAATTTTTATGCTAGATAAAAAATTTTTACTGAAATGTATTGGTCTCGTCAATACCTATCGATTGATCCAAAAAAAAATTTGCCACGCCTACCCTAACGCCCACAATGCTTAAATCTGTCTTCCGCAGGTAGGTGGCGCATTTAAATCTCGCTTTGCTGCTTGCATATCTCCATTTACCTTTGGTCCCTTTAGCTGAGTAACGGGTATCTGATAGTCGAGGTACTCGACTATAGCGTTCTTCCTTGTTACGCCTACAAACCACCAACAAACTTCAGAAAATCGTAAATATGAACGTGGATATCTCGGAAACTATCAAAGATGGAGAATTGGGATCTCAGATTTAGATTCCGTAGCCTTGTGCGCAGCGCAACTTTATTACGAAAATATGCCACGCCCACTCTAACGCCCACAAACCGCCCAAGCCTGTGGCGCCCCCAATTTTCATGCTAGATAAAAAAAATTTAACTGAAATGTATTGGTCTCGTCAATACCTATCGATTGATCCAAAAAAAAATTTGCCACGCCTACCCTAACGCCCACAGCGCTTAAATCTGCCTTCCGCCGGTAGGTGGCGCATTTAAATCTTGCTTTGCTGCTTGCACATCTCCATTTCCCTTTGGTCCCTTAAGCTGAGTAACGGGTATCTGATAGTCGAGGTACCCGACTATAGCGTTCTCCCTTGTTTTTTTTTGCGTCTCTCCGTTATCTTCGGCTAGCGACTAATATTTCGGCGGAAAAATTTTCGTGGAGCAGCGACATGTGAATGCCCTAATATTTTAGGAGCATTATTGTGTATCGAAAATATACAACTTATATTGTTTTATAAAAGTAAATTATTTGATTATAGTAAATTTAAGTAATTTGGATTTACCTATAATGTTATGTTTACTTATTATACATTTTTATTACAATACATTTTTTTAGTGTAATTATAGAAAATTAGTCCGTTAAAATTGATTTCAATATTTAAAACATTAGTAGTATTAGTATTAACATTTTTAAAAAATTCGAATTGTGTTTTTTACTTAAGAAGTACAAATTATATAGTTGGATATATTTCGCCTTAGAAAGGGTATAAGTGCAGTGGCACGCGCCAACAGCGAAGAGAAAACAAAAGGAATCAAGTAAAGGGGTGAGAAGACTTGGTGCATTCTGTTTGAGTGATTGAAAGGGAAGCATCCATTTTAATTGTGCGCAGCAGGAGCTTAATCGTTTAGTTAATATAAAAAAGTCAGGTAAGTGCTACATTAGGTTTAAGATGTTGTGCATTGATCTTAGTTTAAAGTACGTATATTTTGAAGGTATTCAATAAGTTCCGTTAGCCGAAAGTGGATGACGAAATGTTTTGTGGCAAAAAAAAATTCCGCAATGGGTTTATACACAGCTCTAAAAGGTAAATATACAAATTGAAAAGTAAAACGCATGTTTTAATCATATGCCCATACATTTTTTCAGGAGCGTTGGCCAAGGACTCCGAGAACCCGGACACATGTTTAAAAAAGGCGATGACGAACGTGAAAAATAAACTAGCAAAATAAAAAAACAGAAATACTAACAACAATTGTCCCCTTATTGAAAATCTGAATAATACGATTGAATTAAAATGTAATTAAAATTGTATGAATTAAAAATTCTATATTTTCATAAGTGAAAACTCATGGGAAAGTTCTGATTTTCCCAAGTGATTTCACTTGGGACTTGTCACTTGCAAGTGATTTCACAAGTGAAAACTCATGGAAAAATTCTGATTTTCACAAGTGATTCACTTGGGACGTGTCACCGGCATGTGACAGGCCATACGAAAGATTAGTATAAGGAACAAGTGAAATCCCGCACGACTTAGAAAAATTTTCATTTGAATTTTCACTTGTCAAAATGCGGACATCCCATACAATTTTCTGTATGGAGCGTCACTTGCTCTTCACTTGTGCAAGAGGACATGTCCCACGTGATTCCCAAGGTGATTCACAAGTAAAACTTTTTTTTTGGAACTGAAGGGTATTCTCAGTAAGAATAAAACTAGCTAAACAGCCGGGGGCTTTTATCCCCACCGTATCCAGCAGCTCCAATTTTCTAAATTGTTACTTTTAACGCTTTTTCTCCCAAACAAATCTATATATATAAGTCTTGGTATGCAATCTTCTTAGTTTTTGCAATACCTTTCGATTGGTGTATCACTCGTTACGATCGGACCATAATGGCAGATTTTCAATTCTGCGGCTATGTATAGTAGTTGTCTTCGCACGCTCTTTTGCGCGCTTCGCCACTACGTGTACTGCCGTCCACAGTGATAACAAAAACCGTACGATTCATATAGATAATATTAAATAATTTGTTTCAAATTACAGATAATGATTTAAATAGTGTATTTAATATTGCAAGTAGCTACATCCAAATCCGAAACTCAAACCATGATTTCCTTCTTTATCAAGATACCAAAGATGTTCTTAAATTTATTTCATTTACCTAATATTTAATTTTTAATAGAGATATAATTAATCTTGAAGCAGAATTTCTAAAGAGTCACGACATCAAGAATTTTCTTTGGGAAAAATCCCACGACTTAAAAATTATCAAAATACTTATCTCTCAAATAATACCCAGTAGATCGAAAAGAGGCATTAACGAAATAGGCACTATTTGGAAAAGGAAAGCGGGAACACCACATCATGATGATTTCATAACAGTCCAAAATAAAATCGATGATTTAATACAAAATAATAACGATCAATTCGTTATTAATTCTAAAATATTTAAAGAAATAAAATCTTTTTCTGAAGAATTCAAAACAGCCTTTAAAGATAAAAAAATTCCACTTATGAATTTAATGGGCACAATTACACTCGCCAAAATTGATGTATTCAATACTGAAGTTCTAAACATTGATGATATACAAGAAATTTATAAGCACGAAGATAGACCTGTAATTATAACAGACCTTTTAGATATATTTGAATTTAAAATCCGTTTGCATCAAGATCTTATTATAATTTACATAAAATACCCTATTTTTACCGATCGTTGTGACGTTTACAATTCAAGATCCATTTCACATAATGATGGAAAATTATTAATTGATATTCACGTCGCAAAAGTACTATGTAATGTCTAATTTTAAGACAGAAATATTTAATAACTATTGCACACTGTTCAGGCCCACTGTCCGGCGAATCTGGACTGGCTCCGCTATCCAGCTGCACCGCTCTACCGCTCTACCGCTCTACCGCTCTCCCGCTCTCTCGCGCTCCCGATCTCCTGCGCTGTTCCTAGCTCCCTCTATGAAGTCTCCGCTGCGCTTTGAAGCGCAGAGCGGAGCTTAGACTAATTTAGTTCGATTTTGGAGTTCAAAGAGAAATAAACCGCGGTCGTACCCCCGCCTACTTTTACCAAATTAACTTTGTGCGTACATTATTTTCGATTAAGGGGCACTTCGCGTTCGAGTGGTTTCTCCCCTACAGCTTCCGCAGCACCAGCAGCAAACGCACCAGCAGCAAGCCACCGAAGCCCAGCGAAGCAGCCCGCCGACGCCGCCAGTTTTCCCGCCGTCGCCTCCCACGCCATTCCACCAGCGCCACCACGGTACCCCGCTACCCCCCGGCGTACATTTTGCTCCATTCGAGCCGATAAGATAAGTAAAGCTTTTCGTCTTATTAATTGCCGGTCTGCAGTCAGCCACTCGAAAATATAATTCGTTTGACTTTCTGTACGATTTGTCCAAAATCCTAGTCCGATTAAATCCGACAACGGCAATTAATAAATTACTTCGCCATTTTTTCTTCGATTTTCCTTTTGCTACGTGCGGCCATATTGCCAATTTTTTCCGACTCCCTTTTTTAATTGCATTTGGCCGCTCATCCATACTTACATACACATATACAAAATCGAGAAAAAAATTCCAAGCTTAGAAAAAATATTGTGCAAATATAAGCCAAGCATACAGTGAGAATTATTTAATTTCTAGTGTTCTGCCAATTCAGGCCCCCAAAACTTTTCAAGATTTTTCTCACTGTATATCCGCAGCCGCTAAAATACTTGCACATATTTTTTCGTTTTTCCAAATACAGTCCACACACAATAAATCGAAAACTTCCACAGCAACACATACCCCGCCGGCAATAATTATTTAATAAAGTTAAAACCGGCGAAAATTACATATATACAAATATCTACATCCATACAAATATCTACATACATATAAATATCTACATCCATACAAATATCTACATCCATACAAATATCTACATACGTATAAATATCTACATATATACCAGTGGTCGGCAGCGGCCTATCTAG
The DNA here is from genome assembly GCF_014743375.2 of Drosophila subpulchrella. NCBI lineage: Eukaryota > Metazoa > Arthropoda > Insecta > Diptera > Drosophilidae > Drosophila > Drosophila subpulchrella. Next base: position 87,965 of record NW_023665724.1, on the reverse strand, counting down.
TGAGCATAGGGAAGTGTTCTGCCCATCCTCTGCTCGCTCACGTATAACGTAGATGTTCGTATGACTTCGGCAAGGGTCTTCGGGTCTTTTTTCTATCAGCTTCGGCGCGCTTTCTTTGCTGCTGCGACAAAGATTCTCAGTGCAAAACAGAGAAACCGTCAGGCTTCAGAGCTCTGCGCGCCAACTTCGTGTTTTTACACTCACACTAACGCAAGGCAAACTTGTGATGGTATGTGTGTGCCGACCACTGATATATACACATATCTACATACAGTCACATATAATTTTTAACTCCACCGTCTCGTTCCGACTAATTAAAGTTTTCCGTCGGCCATCCGGTAAAAAATAATAAAATAAAAATTACACCAACCGACGTAAAAATTTTTTGGTCATTGTGTTTTATTTACCATAAAACTTTTTAGTATTTTTTCCGGTATTTGGTATTTACTTCGGAAAATTTATTTTATTTAATCGAGAAAAATACCAGCACTCCACTGCATGCATAGCATCCTCCGCCCACCATTTTTTTTGGTATATTTTTATTTTTCCCTCGGAATATTAAATCAAATTAAAGCAATTAAATAATCAACCGATCGCATCCTCCGGCCAACAACTTATTGGCATAATTTGGTATTTTTTCTTCATTCAGAAGTTTAAATAAAGGCGAAATAGTACAATTACTCCACCGGGGACTATATATTAATGCATAGTTGGTATTTTTCCCCCTCAATTTATCCAAACGCAAAAAAATACCAGCAAAAATATACCAAACTTGATACCAACCAAAATACAAATACCAAAAGGGTTAAATATTATAGTATTACTTCTCAACGGGTGATATTCGAACTCCTTTCTCACCGTTCCTAATCCGTATCAATGGGTTTAATTCCGCAAAGTAACCAAGTCGGTACTTGCTTCCAATTTATATTTCTCCGATCCACTACTTTTTTTGTCGACACTTCGTTTCACAGTTCCAAAAGTGGGCCAGGTTTCCTATTTATCCGACATAAACAAAGGCGAGCAGATTCTGACCCAAAACAAAAAAGAAAGGGTCATTTTCATTAAATGTCCGTTGGAAGTGTTCACAACAAGTTGTCTATTCCACCTGCCGTAGTCCCAGGCATATCCGTAGATCCGCCCACACCCGAACTAACTGCCAAGACCTCGTCGCCCCGAAAAAGGGCCACCCGTGCAAACGTCAAAATGGCACTAACACCTTCCCAAATCGCTCTAAGCAAATTTACTGAGGTCTCAGATCGGCTGAGTGAGTTTGAATCCAGAGCAAACACTCCTTCGCCGATCCCTCCTACTCTGTCCATGCTGAACATCCGCCGCGAAGAAATACGCGCGTTATGGGACCGCATCAAGGCAGAATACGATGAATGCACCGGGTGCATAGCAGCAGCCGGAGACAGTGCAGCTGATAGTTTGCCAGTTCTCAAGGCTAAATACGGCTACTGCTATTCCGTTTACGAGAGATGTGGGGCTCAGATCGCGGATATGATAGCCCAGGCTCCCCAAGTTCAAGCTGTTCCTACCCAGAATTATATTTCCTCTGGATGTCGGCTGCCTCCGTGCGATACCGAGGTTTTCACCGGAGATTATCTGCGGTGGCCGACCTTTAGGGATCTGTCTACGGCCATTTATATAAACAATCCAAGGCTGACGCCAGTCGAAAAATTGTTTCACCTAAATGCCAAAACAAGCGGCGATGCACACACGATAGTGTCGAACTCCCCCCTTACTAACGACGGCTTTCGCTCAGCTTGGGCAAACTGAGCGTTTCGAAAACAAGCGGTTGTTAGTAAATAGCCAATTAAAAATACTTTTCAATGTGCAGTCCGTTAATCAGGAATCTGGGTCAGCTATCCGTGAACTTCAACGTACCATCCAGGGTTGCCTTACGGCTTTAGAAATGTCCGGAATTGAAACCGAAAATTGGGATTGTCTCCTAGTGTACATGTGCTCCTCCAAACTTCCTAAGCTCACGCTATCCTTGTGGGAACAGTCCCTGCACAATAAGGCAGAGATTCCGACGTGGCAGGAACTGAACGCCTTCCTTACGGAGCGTCACCGGACCTTAGAAGCCATAGACGACGTACGGCCGTCAGGCTCGAGTCAATCTCTGCCAAAAACATCCGCCCCCACTGCAGCGCCTCGAAGAATAAATTCTTACGAGACAAGGGTAGCACCCAAGCCAAAAGGATGTGACCTTTGTAAGAAGGAAAACCATCCTGTCCGCACATGTGCACGGTTCCTCCAGATGACGGTCGACGAGCGTTCGGCATACATAAAGAGGAAGCAGCTGTGTCTAAACTGCTTCGCACGAGGGCATCAGCTGCGTGATTGTGAGAGCACTCATAGTTGCTTTACGTGCCGCGGCCGCCATCACACCTTACTACACAGAGGCAACTCCTCCCAATCGCCTTCGAATCCCGCCCCAAGACCCAGATCAAGACCAAGTACACCAGTTGCCACCGCTTCCCGGTCCACGGACTCTACTGTCCAAAATTACTTCGCGACGGGGTATAGATCCGTCTTGCTGGGCACCGCCATAATTGACATATGTCACCTGGGGTCGAATTTTAAAGCTCGTGCCTTGATAGATTCAGGATCAGAGGCAACCTTTATTTCTGAGCGGCTTTTCAAACTAATTAAGTTGCCTCACCAGGTAATCCGAGCCCAAGTATCAGGCTTAAACCAGACAGTATCCGCTGAATCCAAAAAGCTCTGTCAGTTTACCATCCGTTCTCCGACCAGGCCTGGCTTGCAAATAAACACGACGGCCTATGTTCTTCTTCAATTAGCTGGAAACCTTCCTTCTTGTCCGATTCCGCAACAGTTTCTACGGGATCTTCCCGACCTGTCACTAGCGGATCCAAAGTTCTACGAGAGTGCACAGATAGATATTCTGGTCGGGGCCGACATACTGCCATCCATTCTCCTAAGCGGCACCCGGCCGAATATTTGTGGCTCTCTCCTCGGACAAGAAACCATTTTCGGGTGGATCCTAACAGGACCCGTTCCTGCTCCAAGGGAAAATCAGATTTCCGTTTTTTCCACACGAATCTCCCACACAGTTGACACGTCCCTGGATAGGCTTCTCACCAAATTTTGGGAGGTGGAGGATCTGCCAGTAAAAGTGACAAAATCTTCCGATTTTTGTGAGGAAAATTTTCTCCGAACGACTACGAGAGACGATAACGGCAGGTATGTCGTAAGTCTTCCGTTTCGTGATCCTCAAAACGTAAAATCCGCCCTCGGTCACTCCAGATCCTCCGCGTTGTCGCAGTTCCCAAGAACCGAGCAACGCCTAAAGAGGGACTGTCAGCTGAAAGCCAAATATGACTCCGTGATTCAAGAGTACCTTGATCTCCATCACATGAGAGAAGTCCGTCCTACCCATAATTCTGCTAGTTATTACCGTCCGCATCTTGCCGTGCTCAAGCCGACCATCATGCTGTGTGTGGTATTCAATGCCTCCAGCCCTTCAGAGAATGGGGTCAGCTTAAATGATATCCTTCATGCTGGCCCAGTCTTACAGTCCGATCTAACCATCCAAATCCTGAAGTGGCGATATTTTCGATACGTCTACAGTGCCGATATCGAGAAAATGTATCGGCAGATATGGGTAGATCCGAAGCATTCCCCGTTCCAGCGCATCTTATTCCGCAACAGCGAGGGGCACATTCGAGATTTCGAATTACAGACGGTAACTTTTGGAGTCAATTGCGCGCCATTCCTGGCCATTCGAGTCCTGCAACAGTTGGCAACTGACGTGCAGCTCAGCCAGCCAAGAGCGAGCAACGTCATTCGAAATCATATGTATGTAGACGATGTCCTTTCGGGAGCTGACTCCCCCGAGGACGCTAAGTCCATTGTTCGCGAGCTACAAAGTGCTCTAGATTCCGCGGGGTTTCCATTGAGAAAATGGACCTCCAACAACAAAGAAATATTACCTCATATCCAAAGCGATCATCTTCTGACAACCGACTTCCTCGACATCGACACTGAGAGCACAGCCAAAACTCTCGGCGTACGATGGAAGGCGACGTCCGATGAGTTCTTTTTCGTCCCACCAGATTTAGCAACGGAAATCTCCCACACGAAACGCCAAGTCCTTTCCCAAATTGCCAAGCTGTTTGATCCAGCAGGCTGGCTCGCTCCATTTGTTGTGTGTGCCAAAATCTTTATGCAAGAGATTTGGCTTCAGGATGTAGGCTGGGACGATAAACTTCCAATTGAGCTGTGCCAAAGGTGGAACAGCTTTCTCCAGAGCTATTCGGTCCTAGACCAGGTCAGAATACCCAGATGGGTTTCCTTCCGTCCAGAGTTCCGCGTAGAGCATCACGGATTCTGTGACGCCTCGCAAAAGGCATACGGTGCTGCGATCTATGTGCGCGTAAAAGTGGTCCATAAGACGATGGTGCACTAGCTCACGGCCAAGACGCGTGTGGCGCCAGTCAAAACGGTGTCCCTTCCCAGGCTGGAGTTATGTGGGGCTCTCCTTTTGTCCGAGATGGCCGAAGCCATTTTTCCAAATATGCCGAGGCTGACCTCAAAATTCCATTGTTGGACCGATTCCACGATTGTGCTAGCATGGTTAGCAAAACCAGCGTGCCATTGGACTTCGTTCGTTGCCAACAGGGTGACGAGGTCCACTGAGGCGGCCAATTGGTCGCACGTTCAATCCGAACATAATCCAGCTAACTTGGCTAGTCGAGGAGTTCCTCTTCAAGAGCTGGTGGATAACCCGCTTTGGTGGCATGGACCCACTTGGCTGCAACATCCACGCGATCATTGGCCCAGCCAGGGAACCGACCTGCCGGTGACTGAGATCGAAAAGCGTGCCGTTAAAGTCCATGTGGCGTCTATGCCGTCAGAAGATTTCCTAGATCGCTTTTCCAAGTTAGATAGAGCTTTGCGGGTCCTCGCGTATGTCCATCGATTTGTCCAACGATGTCGAAGACAATCACCGCCTTCCGGGGTCCCTCTAGAGGCCCAGGACGTTGCCGCCGCGGAAGAGCTCATGACAATTTGCACTCAGCGCAGGTATTTTCCTGAAGAATACCGCTGCTTGAGTCAGAAGCGTCCTGTGCCCGCGGCGAGTTCGATTCTCTCCCTGAACCCCTTTCTAGATAAGAAAGGGGTAATCAGGGCATGCGGCCGCGTAACGGCCTCCGACAGTTTGCGGTATGATGAACGACATCCGATAATCCTGCCGTACGAATGTGCACTCTCGCGGCTTCTGGTCAAATTCACGCATCTCATTACGTTACATGGTGGCAACCAGTTAGTGGTGCGTCTCACTCGGTCCAGATACTGGGTTCCGAGAATAAAGAACTTGGTGAAGGCAGTGGTTAACTCCTGCAAGGTCTGCGTTATCCACAAAAAGAGATTGCAAGTCCAGATGATGGGAAGTTTCCCGAAAGAGCTAGTGTCCTTCTCCCGTCCGTTCACGTACACAGGGATGGACTACGCCGGCCCGTTTGATATAAAAAATTATACCGGAAGAGCTTGTCTCATTACGAAAGGGTATGTGTTGGTTTTCGTTTGTTTTTCTACAAAGGCCATCCATCTAGAGCCTACATCCGACTTAACGACTGAAAAGTTTCTTGCCGCTTTCGCTCGTTTCGTCTCTAGAAGAGGGTGTCCTCGCCAAGTCCAGTCCGACAATGGAAAGACCTTCGTCGGCGCCTCCACCGTGCTTTCCCGAGACTTCCTGCAAGCCGTTGTGACCGATTCGTATAGTCATCAGCAGCTCACCTGGCAATTCATTCCTCCTGGGGCACCCCATATGGGAGGCCTATGGGAAGCTGGTGTCAAGAGCTTCAAGACCTTGTTTTACAAGTCCACCGCTACACGGAAGTACACCTTTGAAAAGCTGTCCACCCTCCTAGCTTGTCTGAATTCCAGACCGCTATCTCCCATGTCCGAGGATCCAACTGATCTCTTAGCGTTGACACCAGGGCACTTTCTTGTTGGTGGACCTCTTCTATCCATAGTGGAACCTGAAGTAAAGGGCGAATCCAAGTCCATTCTGAACCGGTGGCAGCACTTAAAGTCTCTCCATCAACAATTCCGCACTCGATGGAAGGATGAGTACCTTAAGGAGCTCCACAAGCGCAACAAGTGGCAAGTCCCCACAGAAAATCTGCGTGTCGGCGATCTGGTCGTCATTAAGGATGACAATTTGCCCTCAAATGAGTGGCGACTCGGAAGAATAGACTCCGTTTTTCCGGGAGCCGATGGCAATGTCCGCGTAGTCGACATTCGTAAGACACGCGGCATTGTCAAACGTCCAGTGACCAAGGTGGTTCTTCTTCCAAGAGAGCCGCCCAAAACTACCTCGTAACGAGCCGCGTTTCTTACACACCTTAGTCCGTAGCCATTATCCACGTAATTGTTAATCAGCCCTGTTCGTTTTTTCCTTATCCACACTCTAAACAGGAAAATGGCTCCCCGTCCACGTAGCGCTCAGGCTTTGGATAGCAGACGTACTAGAGGTACTCAGTCCTACCGATGCCAAGTCTGCCGCGGAATCCATCCTCTTCGGAAGTGTCAGAGGTTCCTAAAGCTGAGCGCAGAGAAGCGGCTGCAGGCAGTTCTCATAAACAAGTACTGCGTGAACTGTCTCGCACACGAGCACTCCACTGGGAGCTGTCGTAGCGGTGACCGGTGCAGAACGTGCAACCGGAACCATCACACGCTGCTCCACATGCACGAACTTGTTTCCCGGAAAAAGTCCGGCTCCAAGCAACAGCCCGCTTCTCCGCAGCGTTCGCGCCGGCAAGATCCGCCAGCTCGCCGAACGCCTGCCCCTCCACCGCGCTCAGCATCCTCGACACCGGCTCCGTCGCTCGCCACACTGCGTCAATGTCCTCCCGACTGCTGTGGTGATCATCGAGACCGGAGAGAAGACGTTCGACACCGCCGCACTCATCGATCCGTGCACCCCGACAAGCTCCATCGACGCATCCCTGGCCGCCGCGTTTCGTTTGCCGACAACAAACGTGGGCGATGAGAGCATATGCACGGCGACGATTCGTTCGAAGGTCGACGAGGCCGTCAAGCTGGAGGTGGTCCTCAAGATCGAGCCGAACGTGAGCTCGCTTTTTGATAGCATTTTGTTATATGGGATATGGAATCGAAATGGAACTTGTTAACCAAAATATGTGAATATAAATTAAAAATGTTGTTTGAACAAATTATATTATATCTTTTTCACAACAACGAAAGTAAATGTGAAGACCGTTTGCGTTGAGTTTTTCGGTCAATCGGTCTTTTGTTGACTCTCATTGTGCGAGCGTTTCTCGCTCCGCTCTGTACGCACTGCTCATTAAAGAGCGACATACAAAGAGTTCAACGAAAAGCGCTCAACAGAAAACATAAATGAAGACAGCAAGAGTCTCTTGCTCAGAGCGAGAGCGAGACAGTATGAACTTTTTCGGTTGTGCTCGCAACGAGAGCGCAACAAGAAAAACGGTCAACAGTTGTCTGCTCGCTACGAGATTCATGCGGCTAGCTCAGAAGATTGTGTGTTCGTCCCACCAAATTCATATGACGTGAATGCCCCGTAAATCAGTGAGAAAGCACAGGGTTCGAATGGTAACAGTGGGATTTATTCTCGTGCTATTAGTACAGCGGGTATGTGGCTGGGCTGGCCTCAGTATCTCCTTGCTCTGGTTCTGCCGGCTGCTAGTGCTCCTCGTCCTGGCTTGTCCACGCGTTAACTCGGGGTCGCTTGTCGCGCCTTGGACTCGCAGAGAGTTCGGCCTTGTGGGCTTAGGGAAGCGTCACCGTTCTCAGACTAGGGCGAACAAGTCTTGTTCTCCAGGCCAACGCCTTTCCAGGCAATACCTGTCCCTTGCTCTGTCCCGGACGGTCCCGCTAGGTTTTTGCTCAGATCGCGTTGACAGTCAAAGCTATACCCAGGAATCTGCCTAGCAGTTTACTTTGCTTTACGCATACCGCAGACGAACGTTCCACACGGCTTCACCCTAATGCTCCCCAATGACCTCCGCGCGGCGATGGTAACGTGGCTGCCGGTGATGTCTGCTGGCGTCGCTGCCGATGTCCTCTGCGCTGTCTCCTGTCTTGCCGCTGGGCCTCTCCTGGACAACGCCTTTTGACTGCTTTAACGGGTCGTTCGCCCGCCCTTCCTGACTGCTGGCATTCGGGGATTTGGGCGGTCGCTGTTCGGGAACTTCGCCGGTCATCGCAAGGCTCTCCAGGCGAACGCCTCTTCAAACAGCAAATCGTTCCACCGCTTGTCCTTCACGCCAGGTCCTGCTTGGTCGGGCAAGATACGCTGGGTATTAGACAACTTTCCTCCCGAGCTTACGGTTCTTCGTCGTAGCCCTCTTTCGCTTGACTCTGACAGACCCGCTTTTCACCAGGCAAGGTTGACAAAGTTGGAAAACAAACGCCTTGACTTAGCCGTGTGATGCCTTCCGGACCTCAGCCACTTGTTACTCAATTCGGAGATTCCTGATGTCCCAATCCCGAACGTCTCGACGTGGCGATCTTGCTCCTTGTATGCTTCCCACGGCGCTGCTTCCGACGACTCGCCTTGTTGTGGCTTTCTCGTAGATTACTTGTTATACTGACTGTTTACTTTGGTATTTTAACTGATCTTGATTGTTCAACTCCTCGTGATCGACTGATCCAGTTGCCAGCGCTCTGCGGCTTTATATAGGGCCTCCGGGAATCGTTATTTCTCTTTTGCACACGGCCCGCTCGATCTCTCCACTCCGGGTCCAAAGTCCGTGACTCCTGGCTGACCCACTTATCCTTCACGTACCGCTTCCAACGATGTTCTGCCCACTGCTGCCGTCCCGCTGATTCCCGTGATGCTTGTGGCACGCCCGTGTGCCGCTCCACAGCCGAGATGTGTCACTTCTTCTCCCGGTCCAAAGTTCACGGGAGAGTCCAAAGTACGGTGGAGTCCCGTTATCCCCACATGGCACTCCCGCTCTGCCCGTCAAGTCTCCACTCTCTCCTTATCCGCCCCTTGGTCTCCAAACTCTCTTGATCTTCATTCTTGGTCTCCAAACTCTCTTCTTCTCCAACCGCTCCTCGCCGCGCCGTTACTACGCGAATTCGCCGCGTATCTGGTAAGCGGCCGGCCATCTGTTGCTGCTGCTGCTTAGATTTGTGGGGAGTTATTCAACTCCTCACATTCCCCCCTTACTTCGGGATACATTTAAAACCCGTTTCTACTCTCCGGCGTTTCCTTGCACATCTTAGCCTTCGAGTCCTTGTGATGCCTTGTGATGACGGAGCGGCGTGGCCACCTACTCGTTGCGATATATCCACCTTTTGGCGATATTTCCAGTTTGCGTGTGCCCATCGATAGCACTATCGTACAGTGCCAATCGATCGCCGGTCGAGGCGCCCCCTTCCCTGGCTCGTGGTGATTTTGCAACATTCGATCTGCCCGCACAGCTTCTGGCTGACTTGTCTTTTCCATTTTATTTTCTCAGCTCCTTCCAGCCTATGCCGTTCGTTGTTCTTAACCCCAAGTAAAATGGCCCCAGCGGCTTTGAATAACGTTTGGCTTTCGTTTGCAGCAGAGCTTTTCTGCCCGTGGTGAGTTGCACTTTTGGTTGAACCGGCATTTACTTCTCTTTCATTCCAGGGCTTGCCCGTGTTTCCTTTTTCCTGTTAACTGTTGGTGCGATGCGTGTTCCTATCTTTTGTGACCAACTGGATACGGTGTAGATCTGATTCTGAACCGTCCTCCCCCTTTCCTCGGGTAACAACTAGACGAGCTCGTCCGGCGCATTCCGCACAGAATCTCCGGATGCTACGGTGTATGTCTGAACTGCGCGACTTGTGTTGCTTGTCTCCCTCCGCGCATACTCTCTTCTACGTGGCGTAATCGGTTGACTCTGGCTCGCGCCCGACGTTGAAACCTCTTGCCTTGCGGGTGGATCCCTTATCGTTACTTGTGTCTTTGTGGCGTCCTCGTAAGTGCCCTTTCCGCCTGGCGTAATCGCGGATGACTCTGGCAAATGCCCGACGCTGAATCCTGTTGCCTTGCGGTCGGGATCACCATCCATCCTTTTCCACGTCCTTGTGACCTATCCCTGTAATTGTCCTTTCTGCGTGTCGTGTGGATGACTGTCGCTTAGGCCTGACGCATAATTCTGTGGCCTCGCAGTCTGGATAAATGTGAAATCCTTATCCATGTCCTTGTGACCTGTCCTTATGATTGACCTGTCTGCGTGGCGTGTGGATGACTCTCGCTTAGGCCTGGCGCATAATCCCGTGGCCTCGCAGTCTGGATCAATGTGACCACTTCAGGGCCATGTGGTCGGTTACTAACTTAAAGTGGGACCCTTCCAGATATGACCTGAGCTTTCGGATCGCCCAGACGATCGCCAAGCACTCCTTCTCCGTTGTTGAATAGTTTTTTTCCGTGCCGTTCAGTGTTCGGCTCTACTCTTTCGCCCTTTTCGGCGTCCTGGGTCAGTATTGATCCGATGCCGTAGTCGCTGGCGTCTGTTTGCAGGATGAAAGTTCTACTAAAGTCCGGGCATGCTAGCACCGGATCTGCCAGAAGTATTGCCTATTCGCTCGCTGGTCACTCGATGTCCGAGGTACAGCAGTTCCTTCTTAAAAAATTTGCATTTTTCTGGATTCAACCTCAGGTACGCTTTCCTTAGACGCGGGAACACTTCTCTAAGGTTTCTCATGTGTGCCTCTAGCGTGCGGCCGATCACTATTATGTCATCCTGGTATGCGAATGCTTGAGGTGACATCTCGGGGCCAATTACTTGGTTAAACACTCGTTGGAACGTTGCCGACGCCGAGTGAAGTCCGAACGGCATTACTATCCACTGGAATAGACCTTTGCCTGGTACCGTGAACGCCGTGTATTGCCTGCTATTCTCTACCAGTGGGATCTGCCAGTATCCATCCTTCAGGTCCAAGCTGCTGATGTACCGCGCTTCCCTTAGTTGATCTAGGATGTAGCTTATGCGGGGCATCGGGTAGGCATCCTTCACTGACTTCGGGTTGATCTGTCTGAAGTCGACAAACAGTCTCCACTTGCTTGTCTTCTTTTTGATTTCCCCTTCAATTTTTGGGTTCTTGGGGTAGTATCTCTGCTTGATTGGCTTGTCATCCTTCATTTTTATCTGGTGTTCTGCCATATTCGATGTTCCCGTCACTGTGCTGAAGTCTGCCAGCTCTGCTTCAAGGAACGCTGTAGTATCGTCCAACTCGTTTACTTGTTGAACGACTGCTACCGATAGCTTCTCCTCGAGCCATCCATTGTGTCGGTTGCTATCTGGTATTATTATCTCGTGACCAGCACACCTTATCTCGGTTCCGACTCGTTTCAGGAAGTTCCATGGCAACACCAACGGATCCACTACTCCGGGTAAAATCAACATCTTCCGTCTGCCAACCTAACTTGCCGTCTCGTCCTTGTAATCCTTACTAGAGCATCAATATTGTCCGCCCTTTCTTCGCTAACGAAGCTTGCAGTTGCTCCGGTGTCGATTGTGGCTTTGTAGCTGTTCCCACCAATCATCACAGCTGCGGAAAACTGCTGCTCATCCTCGATTAGCTTGCCTGTCAGTTTGGAGAGGTAGCATTGTGCGATCCCCGCTCGCCTCTCTGCGTCTGAGATCGCTGGCTCTTTCCCGATCGTTGGCAGCAATCGACGCTCCTGACACCCACCTTGCCGCATAACCAGCAGACTAACAGCCGTTGCTTTCGACAGCCTCTAGTCCAGCGTCCGTTCCCCCCACATTTCCGATAGGCCTCCTGCGGGTCTGTGATATGGGTGGCACCTTCTGGCCTCTGTGTGTTGCTTGGCGGCCTCCACAAGGTATTGTTTGGCTGTCTCTGTTGCTGTGGGGGTGGTGCCCATTGGCCTCCGCGTTGTGCGTCTGTTGCCTGCTGTCGTCTGGCTTGGTGAGGTGGTGGCCATTTATCATTTCCTCGTTTGTCCTGGTTGTCTGTCTCCTCGCCTCTTCTGCATGTGACCTGCGTTGGTGATGCCGACTTGTTCTTTGAGAACTTGTTCTCCTGTGCGAAAACTTCCCGTTCCTTTTCAAGTTCTTCGTACTCATTGGCTAGGATCATTAGCGTATCCAGGACCGAAACCTTGTACGCTCTTAGGAAAATCCGTAGGCTTGGGGTGCAGTTCTCTTTAATGACCCTTATCGTCTCTTTCGTAGAATAGCTAAGTGGCCTCACCATCGTCTACATCTCGATCATGTAGTCCTTGAACGACTCGCTGAACCCCTGCTTTAGTTGCCGGACCTGGTCCGCCCGCCTGGTGAAGAAATCTCTCTGCAGAAAATAGGTGTGGAAGCTTTCTATGAACTCTGCCCAGGTTCTCCATTTCGTGTTGTTGGCGATGAACCATTTCAAAGCCCTTCCCTTAAGCAATTCCGGCATCGCTTGAGGGATCATATCTAAGTCCAAGCCGTACGTGTTGGCGGACCATTCTACCTGCTCCAGGAATTCAAATGGTTTTCCGCCCCGTCGAACCTGAACGACCATTCGCGGACCAGTTTAGCGTCCTTTGCATAGTCCGACTGGCTTGGTCTCAGGGTCAGCGCTGCTGTTTTCCTATTTTGGCTTGAGGCCTGAGGGCCTCTTTTTGCATGTTGTCAATGCTCAGGCCTGCCACTAGGTTGTCCCCTTCAGCGTTTGTTAACGTAATGCTTGGGCCGGCTCTGTCGTGGTATGTTGCTTCCAGCTCGGTTCGGATGTCGATGAGTTGTGGGTCGTTCTCCGCTTCCAGGGCGACATTAAGCTTCTGTGCGACATGGGCGAAGTCCTTCTTCTTAAGGCTGTAAATCCACTTTTTTCCCATTTTTATTGTGCTGTTCTCACTGTTGGGACAATCACGTTGGGCGCCAGATGTAACGAACTGATTTTGTTGTCTGCTCGCTACGAGATTCGTGCGGCTAGCTCAGAAGATTGTGTGTTCGTCCCACCAAATTTATATGACGTGACTGCCCCGTAGATCAGTGAGAAAAGAAGAAAAGTACAGCGGGTGTGTGGCTGGGCTGGCCTCAGTATCTCCTTGCTCTGGTTCCGCCGGCTGCTGGTGCTCCTTGTCCTGGCTTGCTCCGCTGGCTCCTGTGTCTCGGGACGTTCGTAGTGGCCGCCTCTGCTCGCTTGCCGACGCGCTGCCTCGGGGTTGCTTGTCGCGCCTTGGACTCGCAGAGAGTTCGGCCTTGAGGGCTTAGGGAAGCGTCACCGTTCTCAGACTAGGGCGAACAAGCCTTTCTCTCCAAGCCAACGCCTTTCGGGCGGCCTTTTCCGGACGGTCCCGCTAGGTTCTTGCTCAGATCGCGCTGACAGTCAAGGCTATCGCCAGGAAGCTGCCTAGCAGTTCACTTTGCTTTACGCCTAGCGCAGACGAACGTTCCACCCGGCTTCACCCTAATGCTTGACGTCCGCGACGCTCCTGCGCTCTCCAATGAGATCCGCGCGGCGATGGTAACGTGACTGCCGGTGATGTCTGATGGCGTCGCTGCCGATGTCCTCTGCCCTGTCTCCTGTCTTGCCGCTGGGCTTATCCAGGACAACGCCTATTGACTGCTTCAACGGGTCGTTTGCCCGCTCTTCCTGATTAGTAGCTTTGCGTTCTGGCACTCGGGGACTTGGGTGGTTGCTGTTCGGGAACTTCGCCGATAATGGCAGGGCTCTCCAGGCGAACGCCTCTTGAAACCGCAAATCGATCCACCGCTCGTCCTTCACGCCAGGTTCTGCTTGGTTGGGCAAGATACGCTGGGTCTTAGACAACTTTCCTTCCCGAGCTAACGGCTCTTCGTCGTAGGCCTCTTTCGCTTGACTCTGACAGACCCGCCGTGCGATTCCCCAGGCAAAGTTGACAAAGTTGGAAAACAAACGCCTTGACTTAGCCGTGTGATGCCTTCCGGACCTCAGCCACTTGTTTCTCAATTCGGAGATTCCTGATGTCCCAATCCCGAACGTCTCGACGTGGCGATCTTGCTCCTTGTTGCTTCCCACGGCGCTGCTTTCGACGACTTGATGTGGCTCTCTCATAGATTACTTGTTTGACTGAATACTTACTTTGGTATTTTAACTGATCTTGATGGTTCGACTCCTCGTGATCGACTGCCAGCGCTCTGCGCCCTTATATAGGGCCTCCGGGAACCGTTATTTCCCTTTTGCGCACGGCCCGCTGGATCTCTCGAATCCGGGTCCAAAGTCCGTGACTCCTGGTTGACCCACTTGTCCTTCACGTACCGCTTCCAACCGATGTTCTACCCACTGCTGCCCTCCTTCTGATTCCCGTGATGCTTGCGGCACGCCCGTGTGCCGCTCCACTGCCGAGATGTGGCACTTCCTCTCCCGGTCCAAAGTTCACGGGAGAGTCCAAAGTACGGTGGAGTCCCGTTTTCCCCACATGGCACTTATCCTTATCCGCTCCTTGGTCTCCAAACTCTTCTCCAACCGCTCCTCGCCGCGCCGTTACTACGCGAATTCGCGCGTATCTGGTAGGCGGTCGGCCATCTGTTGCTGCTTAGATTTGTGGGAGTTATTCAACTCCTCACAAACGTAAACAAAAGAATCCCCAAAGCGATCCCTAACAGTCCGCTAATGTAAACACCAATTTCCGGCCAAGATTGGACTTCAAATTTAATTTGCAAATTTCATCATCCTATTTTCCGACTCTCTTGAGCCATTCTCTTTATCAATTTTTGGGGATAAAATCTCTTAAGCCGAGGTTTGATTATTGACCATTGAACTAGAGAGCAGGTAGTCCGTTTTTGAGATCCGAATCAAGCAGTAGAGTAAATCGAGATAAAGTAAACAAGCAGTGAATAAAATAAGTTAGACATATTGAAAAAATGTAATAATGAATAAGTGATTATAAAAAATACAAATAATTTCTTTTTTTTAATTAACTAGTGAGAAACTTAATTTACACGCTATTCGGCAAATGAGAGGATCCCAAAGACGCTGGTCTTTCCTAGTCGTTGGACTGAGCATTTGCAACACGGATCGGTTTACCCTTTCAGCTGCTTTCGCTTGTGGAGAATAAATGCCGTTCCATACTTCGCAATTCTGTATGGTTTCTTGTACGCTGACCGTCATGCCGGGCCGTATTCTTGCCAGTGTTTTATGGATTTTCCCATGCCCTGCCGTCCTAGCATGACGAGCTTGGTAGACGAAATTCTGTCTAACCTCCAACGGAATCCAGTTATATGTATTATATTTTTTTATCCACGTAATCATCCTATGTGTGGGTGTCTGGAACTTTACCGGCGCACTTCTCCACTGTCAGAATCAGTTCCTGGTATTCTTAAGACTGAAACGCTTCTGACTTGAGGACAATTTGCGATTCCGCCCCGCCCGCTGTTATTACCTACTCCAGTTCTTGCGAGTGCGTCTTGGACTTCATTTAGTGCCCCCTTGCCATGCTCAATCTGGAAATCAAAGGCTTGCCATTTTAGGCTCCACCTTGCTGGTCTTCCTGACAAATTTTTCTGACCCGTATGCCATTTGAGACTAGCGTGATATGTAATCACCTTAAAAGGCTTTCCATCGAAATATGGTCGAAACTTCGTTGGGCTCCATTTAACATCGTCGACACTTATACGATTTGGGGTTCACCGCCTTCCTTGTCGGTTAAAAAAACGCTGCATGCTGTGGTCATCGAAGTATCGCACTGAATTGTGAATGGCCTAGAAAAGTTCGGTGTTATTAATACTTGCGCAGAAACAATTCTGCAGAAAAAATCACGCTTGCTTGGTCAAGCTCATACTTGTTAATTCGATCTTTTTTTAGGCGTGGTGTTCCCTAAAGTCTCCTCATTTGGCTAGCGGCTATGGGTTGTGGAATCTCTTGTACTGCCTGTATTTTTGGCTGGTCTGTTTTTATGTAACCCCCTCCTACAATATACCCCAGGTTCTTGGCTTGGCTGTATCAGAATTTACTTTTTTCAACTTAAATTGTCAGCTATGCCCTTCCAAACAATCACTGACCTGTAGCAACATTTTTAAATGTTCCCCAAAGGTAGCCGAACAAGCCAGAAAATCGTTGAGCTGGAATAACTTTGTCCATCGGTATCACCGATACCATAAAACGGTATCACCGTAAACTGATACAACGGCCGACCTAGCACTGTGAATAACCTAATTTCTTTCCTTTTTGCTTCCAAATATTTGCCAGAAGGCATCCTTTAAATCGATTACTGAAATTTAGTGTGTTTCTTGTAGTTGGCTCAACTAGCCCTCAATGTGAGGTAAAGGGTATACGTCTTATATCGTCCGTGAGCTTAGCTTGCGTGCATTTGAGTTCGGCAAAAACTAGCTGTTTTTATGCTGGAGTGATGGGATAAAGCCCTTGATTGATCGGCAAATTTTCGTGAGTTACATATATAAGATGTTTTTCTAAATTGGTCTTCCCAAAGCCTGTACGGACATGGGTACAGGATGGAAAAGTTGCCACTAGTTGTTTCAAAATGGTTTCCTGTTCGGAGGTGAGTTCATGCGGTTTGTATGCGTTCTCCTGCGTACGGAGTTATCTTCCTCTCCTGTTGCCATTGGCTACACATCTGCTACCCATACATGATGTTCCTCGTCCTGGCTTGTCGACCCGTTGACTTGACGACCGCTGGCTCCTGTGTTTTGGGATGCTCGTAGTGGCCGCCTCTGCTCGCTTGCCGACGCGCTGCCTCGGGGTCGCTTGCCACGCCTTGTACTCGCAGAGAGATCGGCCTTGCGGGCTTAGGGAAGCGACACCGTTCTCAGACTAGGGTGAACAGGCCTTGCTCTCCAGGGCAACGCCTTTCGAGGCAATACCTGTCCCATGCTCTGTCCCGGACGGTCCCGCTAGGTTCTTGCTCAAGTCGCTCTGACATTCAAGGCTAACGCCAGAAAGCTGCATAGCAATTCGTCTTTGCCTAGCGCAGACGAACGTTCCACCCGCCTTCGGTGATGGTGACGTGGCTGCCGGTGATGTCTGCTGGCGTCGCTGCCTATGTCTTCTGCGCTGATTCTTCTCTTGAGTTTCCTTGGGGAACCGCCGTTCCGGGACTTTCCGAACCGCTGGGCTTCTCCAGGACAACACCTCTTGAATGCCTCAACGGGTCGATCGCTCGCCCTTCCTGACTGGTAGCTTGGCGTTCTGGCACTCGGGGTTTTGGGCAGTTTCTGTTCGGGGACTTCGCCGGAAATCGCAGGGCTCTCCAGGACAACGCCTCTTGAAACCACAAATCGATCCACCGCTCGTCCTTCACGCCAGGTCCTTCTTGGTCGGGCAAGGTACGCTGGGCCTTAGACAACTGTCCCCCCGAGCTCATGGTTCCTCGTCGCAGGTCTCTTTCGCTTGACCCTGACAGACCCGCCGGGCGATTCGCCAGGGTGTGACAAAGTTGGAAACCAAACGCCTTGTCTTAGCCGTGTGATGCCTTCCGGACCTTAGCCACTTGTGTCTCAATTCGGAGATTCCTGATTTCCCAATCCCAAACGTCTCGACGTAGCGATCTTGCTCCTTGTAGGCTTCCCACGGTGCTGCTTCCGACGACTCGCCTTGTTTGTGACTCCCTTGTAGTTTACTTGGTTGACTGACTGTTCACTTTGGTATCTTGACTGAACTTGATGGTTTGACTCCTCGTGATCGACTGATCCAGCTGCCAGCGCTCTGCGGTCTTATATCCGGGAACCGTTATTTCCCTTTTGCGCACGTCCCGCTGAATCTCTCCACTTCGGGTCCAAGATCCGTGCCTCCTGTTTGACCCACTTGTGCTTTACGCACAGCTTCCAACCGAGGTTCTGCCCAATGCTGCCGTCCCGCTTGTTCCCGTGTTGCATGTGGCACGTCTGTGTGCCGCTCCACTGCCGAGATGTGGCACTTCTTCTCCCGGTCCAAAGTTCACGGAAGAGTCCGAAGGGCGGTGAAGTTCCGTTATTCCCCTTTGCACACGGCACTCTTGCTCTGCCCGCCAAGTCTCCACTCTCTCATTCTCCGCACCTTGGTCTCCAAACTCTCTCATTCTCCATCTTTGGTCTATAAACTTTCTTCTTCTCCAACCTTGGTCTCTAAACTCTCTTCTTCTCCAACGTTGGTCTCCAAACTCTCTTCCTCTCCAACCGCTCCTCGCCGCTCCGTTACTACGCGAATTCGCCGCGTATCTGGTAAGCGGCCGGCCATCTGTTGTTGCTGCTGCTGGAATTTGTGGGAGTTTGGCGCTTGCTCCTGTATCCAAGAGCGCAACTATCTCTTCGCCGTCCACTTTTATCTTTGAAAAAAGGCGGTTGTCGTTTTTCAGGCTGGTTATGGATACCCATAATTTTTTTCTGAGTCTCCGGTTAGTATTCACTGCATGATGTATGTGCTGAAGCTTCTTGTCCTTCCGGTGTTGTTCTTCGTCGTCGTGGTTATCCTTCATGTTAAAGATACGGGAGCGAGCTACCTCATATTCGGTATTCCGTTGCTGCCATGTCTTATGCGGAGAAATCTGTACCGGGCTCGCGATTGTATGCTTTATTGTTTTTGGTGTTCGCTTTTTTGACCGTGAGCCCCAGCTTCCCTGGTCAGACCCTTCGGCAAAAAAATAGCCTGCGAGGAATGGTACCAGTCATTTCTGCAGCATTAATGGCTTTGTGTGTCATGAAACAGGGCTTGGCATGCCGTTCAGTCTGCCATGTTGCGGTGCCGATAGAAGTCTGCCGGCTTGTTGCACGTGCAGCACAAGTATACTCTCCTTCGGGTTCGAGTTTGGTCCCACCGTGGAAGACTTCTTCTCCAGATTTTGCCGGAATGGGTTCGTTCTGGCCGTTTTTTGTGCACCCTGTGATCGTCGGTATTTCTGGGTCGGGAAATCCTCTGCCTCGCTTTCCACTTCAAATTCGCTAGGAATCTCAATGACGTGGCGTTGGCATGATCGTTTTTATACCCGTTACTCGTAGAGTAAAAGGGTATACTAGATTCGTCGGAAAGTATGTAACAGGCAGAAGGAAGCGTTTCCGACCCCATAAAGTATGTATATTCTTGATCAGGATCACTAGCCGAGTCGATCTAGCCATGTCCGTCTGTCCGTCTGTTCGTCTGTCTGTCTGTGCGGATGAACGCTGAGATCTTGGAAACTACAAGAGCTAGGCTATTGAGATTTGGCGTGCAGATTCCTGAGCTTCTTACGCAGCGCAAGTTTGTTTCAGTAGAGTGCCACGCCCACTATAACGCCCACAAATCGCCCAAAACTGTGGCTCCTACAGTTTTGATGCTGGAGTAAAAAATTAAACTGAAATAAATTTTTCTCATCAACACCTATCGATTGACCCAAAAAAAAGTTTCCCACGCTCACTTAGACGCCCACAAACCGCCCACAAACTTCAAAAAATGGTTAGTATAAACGTGGATATCTCGGAAACTATCAAAGATAGAGTATTGGGATTTCAGATTTAGATTCCGTAGCCTTGTACGCAGTGCAAATATGCCACGCCCACTCTAACGCCCACAAACCGCCCAAGCCTGTAGCGCCCACAATTGTTATGCTAGACAAAAAATGTTAACTGAAATGTATTGGTCTCGTCAATACCTATCGATTGATTGGCCGACCTAGCACTGTGAATAACCTTATTCCTTCCTTTTTGCTTCCAAATATTTGCCAGAAGGCATCCTTTAAATCGATTACTGAAATTTAGTGTGTTTCTTGTAGTTGGCTCAACTAGCCCTCAATGTGAGGTAAAGGGTATACGTCTTATATCGTCCGTGAGCTTAGCTTGCGTGCATTTGAGTTCGGCAAAAAGTAGCTGTTTTTATGCTGGAGTGATGGGATAAAGCCCTTGATTGATCGGCAAATTTTCGTGAGTTACATATATAAGATGTTTTTCTAAATTGGTCTCCCCAAAGCCTGTATGGACATGGGTACAGGATGGAAAAGTTGCCACTAGTTGTTTCAAAATGGTTTCCTGTTCGGAGGTGAGTTCATGCGGTTTGTATGCGTTCTCCTGCGTGCGGAGTTATCTTCCTCTCCTGTTGCCATTGGCTCCACATCTGCTACCCATACATGATGTTCCTCTTCCTGGCTTGTCGACGCGTTGACTTGACGACCGCTGGCTCCTGTGTCTCGGGATGCTCGTAGTGGCCGCCTCTGCTCGCTTGCCGACGCGCTGCCTCGGGGTCGCTTGCCACGCCTTGTACTCGCAGAGAGATCGGCCTTGCGGGCTTAGGGAAGCGACACCGTTCTCAGACTAGGGTGAACAGGCCTTGCTCTCCAGGGCAACGCCTTTCGAGGCAATACCTGTCCCTTGCTCTGTCCCGGACGGTCCCGCTAGGTTCTTTTTTGTGCACCCTGTGATCGTCGGTTTTTCTCGGTCGGGAAATCCTCTGCCTCGCTTTCCACTTCAAATTCGCTAGGAATCTCAATGACGTGGCGTTGGCATGATCGTTTTTACACCCGTTACTCGTAGAGTAAAAGGGTATACTAGATTCGTCGGAAAGTATGTAACAGGCAGAAGGAAGCGTTTCCGACCCCATAAAGTATGTATATTCTTGATCAGGATCACTAGCCGAGTCGATCTAGCCATGTCCGTCTGTCCGTCTGTTCGTCTGTCTGTCTGTCCGGATGAACGCTGAGATCTTGGAAACTACAAGAGCTAGGCTATTGAGATTTGGCGTGCAGATTCCTGAGCTTCTTACGCAGCGCAAGTTTGTTTCAGTAGAGTGCCACGCCCACTATAACGCCCACAAATCGCCCAAAACTGTGGCTCCTACAGTTTTGATGCTGGAGTAAACAATTAAACTGAAATAAATTTTTCTCATCAACACCTATCGATTGACCCAAAAAAAAGTTTCCCACGCTCACTTAGACGCCCACAAACCGCCCACAAACTTCAAAAAATGGTTAGTATGAACGTGGATATATTGGAAACTATCAAAGATAGAGTATTGGGATTTCAGATTTAGATTCCGTAGCCTTGTACGCAGTGCAAGTTTGTTATGCAAATATGCCACGCCCACTCTAACGCCCACAAACCGCCCAAGCCTGTAGCGCCCACAATTTTTATGCTAGACAAAAAATGTTAACTGAAATGTATTGGTCTCGTCAATACCTATCGATTGATTGGCCGACCTAGCACTGTGAATAACCTTATTCCTTCCTTTTTGCTTCCAAATATTTGCCAGAAGGCATCCTTTAAATCGATTACTGAAATTTAGTGTGTTTCTTGTAGTTGGCTCAACTAGCCCTCAATGTGAGGTAAAGGGTATACGTCTTATATAGTCCGTGAGCTTAGCTTGCGTGCATTTGAGTTCGGCAAAAACTAGCTGTTTTTATGCTGGAGTGATGGGATAAAGCCCTTGATTGATCGGCAAATTTTCGTGAGTTACATATATAAGATGTTTTTCTAAATTGGTTTCCCCAAAGCCTGTATGGACATGGGTACAGGATGGAAAAGTTGCCACTAGTTGTTTCAAAATGGTTTCCTGTTCGGAGGTGAGTTCATGCGGTTTGTATGCGTTCTCCTGCGTGCGGAGTTATCTTCCTCTCCTGTTGCCATTGGCTCCACATCTGCTACCCATACATGATGTTCCTCTTCCTGGCTTGTCGACGCGTTGACTTGACGACCGCTGGCTCCTGTGTCTCGGGATGCTCGTAGTGGCCGCCTCTGCTCGCTTGCCGACGCGCTGCCTCGGGGTCGCTTGCCACGCCTTGTACTCGCAGAGAGATCGGCCTTGCGGGCTTAGGGAAGCGACACCGTTCTCAGACTAGGGTGAACAGGCCTTGCTCTCCAGGGCAACGCCTTTCGAGGCAATACCTGTCCCTTGCTCTGTCCCGGACGGTCCCGCTAGGTTCTTGCTCAAGTCGCTCTGACAGTCAAGGCTAACGCCAGAAAGCTGCATAGCAGTTCGTCTTTGCCAAGCGCAGACGAACGTTCCACCCGCCTTCACCCTATTCCGTGATGTCCGCGACGCTCCTGCGCTCCCCAATGAGTTCCGCGCGGCGATGGTGACGTGGCTGCCGGTGATGTCTGCTGGCGTCGCTACCGATGTCCACTGCGCTGATTCTTCTCTTGCGTTTTCTTGGGGAACCGCCGTTCCGGGACTTGCCGAACCGCTGGGCTTCTCCAGGACATCACCTCTTGAATGCCTCAACGGGTCGATCGCTCGCCCTTCCTGACTGGTAGCTTGGCGTTCTGGCACTCGGGGTTTTGGGCAGTTTCTGTTCGGGGACTTCGCCGGAAATCGCAGGGCTCTCCAGGACATTGCCTCTTGAAACCACAAATCGACCCGTCGCTCGTCCTTCACGCCAGGGCCTTCTTGGTCGGGCAAGGTACGCTGGGCCTTAGACAACTTTCCCCCCGAGCTCATGGTTCCTCGTCGCAGGTCTCTTTCGCTTGACCCTGACAGACCCGCCGGGCGATTCGTCAGGGTGTGACAAAGTTGGAAACCAAACGCCTTGTCTTAGCCGTGTGATGCCTTCCGGACCTCAGCCACTTGTGTATCAATTCGGAGATTCCTGATTTCCCAATCCCGAACGTCTCGACGTAGCGATCTTGCTCCTTGTAGGCTTCCCACGGTGCTGCTTCCGACGACTCGCCTTGTTTGTGACTCCCTTGTAGTTTACTTGGTTGACTGACTGTTCACTTTGGTATCTTGACTGATCTTGATGGTTTGACTCCTCGTGATCGACTGATCCAGCTGCCAGCGCTCTGCGGCCTTATATCCGGGAACCGTTATTTCCCTTTTGCGCACGTCCCGCTGAATCTCTCCACTTCGGGTCCAAGATCCGTGCCTCCTGTTTGACCCACTTGTGCTTTACGCACAGCTTCCAACCGAGGTTCTGCCCAATGCGGCCGTCCCGCTGGTTCCCGTGTTGCATGTGGCACGTCTGTGTGCCGCTCCACTGCCGAGATGTGGCACTTCTTCTCCCGGTCCAAAGTTCACGGCAGAGTCCGAAGGGCGGTGAAGTTCCGTTATTCCCTTTTGCACACGGCACTCTTGCTCTACCCGCCAAGTCTCCACTCTCTCATTCTCCGCACCTTGGTCTCCAAACTCTCTCATTCTCCATCTTTGGTCTATAAACTTTCTTCTTCTCCAACCTTGGTCTCTAAACTCTCTTCTTCTCCAACGATGGTCTCCAAACTCTCTTCCTCTCGAACCGTTCCTCGCCGCTCAGTTACTACGCGAATTCGCCGCGTATCTGGTAAGCGGCCGGCCATCTGTTGTTGCTGCTGCTGGAATTTGTGGGAGTTTGGCGCTTGCTCCTGTATCCAAGAGCGCAACTATCTCTTCGCCGTCCACTTTTATCTTTGAAAAAAGCGGTTGTCGTTTTTCAGGCTGATTATGGATACCCATAATTTTTTTCTGAGTCTCCGGTTAGTATTCACTGCATGATGTATTTGCTGAAGCTTCTTGTCCTTCCGGTGTTGTTCTTCGTCGTCGTGGTTATCCTTCATGTTAAAGATACGGGCGCGAGCTACCTCATATTCGGTATTCCGTTGCTGCCATGTCTTATGCGGAGAAATCTGTACCGGGCTCGCGATTGTACACCCAAAAAAAAAATGATCATAGAAACTAAACTATTCGTACATTAAAACTAAACTATTGAGTGTCAAAAATATCTTGATAAGATGCGTATTAACTTTATGACACCCAAAGTATTAAACTGAAACTTTCGAAGTTATCAATGTTAAACTAACGAGTATACAATTTATACTCACTCAGTGTACTGAAATTTATGATGATAGCTTACTTTTTATACTATTTAGTATAAAAGCTATCCTATGTAGTCTCCGTTTTATACTATTTCGTATACATATTATAATAATCTAGAGGGCCGTAGTATACTTTTTAAGCTGTTTATCGAAATCGTTAGTATACATTTTATACTATTTCGTATAAAACTTATACGATTTCCCCGTTGCCTGTAGTATACATAAAATTTATACTATTTTGTTTTTCGTGGTATCCCAAACCCAATAAAATCAAGTTGTATGTTGTTTTTCTTTTATTACTATTTCACATATTATTTTGTTATTATTTCATAAATTTTCATATTTTGCGCAACACACATAACATGTTTTAGCTCCTTTTTTTTATATTCCTTTACCTAACACGTATATACAGACTAAAACAAGTACAAGCAACAAGAGTAGGGGCCGTGATTGCGCGGTATCACCGCAAGGTATTGCTTAGCGCAATGGTAGCCACCTAGGCTGTAGCTTCTCTCCTCTCCTTCTCGATGCGACGCTGCGTTCGCAGTACACTCGCAGCGTAGGCTGCCGTCGCTGGCCGAACTCTTGCCCCGGTGGTCTTCACAGCATTTGGCGATCAGACCCGAAGCGGCGACATTAAAATAGGACATGCTGATCGTCCTCAACAATCCCACTGCCGCACTCTGGACAACCGTTCTCCGTGTCGTGTCCGAAGCGCTTAAGGAAGCTTCGGAAGCAACCATGTGCACTCAGCGCCTGCGTGAGGTAGAAATCTACCTGGCCGTGCTTCCTATTTACCCATGCGTCCAGCGTCCAGCGTTACTTGCTGGAGTTGTCCCAGGCTGCCTGCCAGTTGTCGACGCTCTGCATCCTGGCACTCCTCTTCACCTCGGTCTTGGTTCTGTGGCTCCCGCACCAGTTCACTGAGGGGAACTTGGCCTGCAATGACGAGCGCTGCGTCGTCCGAGATCGTCCGGAAGGCACTCGCTGTTCTGACAGCACAAAGGCGGTACGTCGAGTTCGTTAGCTCCTTCGCGGTATGCATCTGTACGCGTGCGCAAAGCACTTGCATCTGAAAATACACAATATTTACCAACAAGGACAATATAAAATTGATTCTTTTTCATTTTAGAACAAATATTTTACTTACATGTTGACTCGGCATAAAATCACAATCATCATTAACGCGTCAAACAACGCCTACTCCGGTAGCATTTTCTGTGTTCGTATACTCGCTATTGTCCTGGCTTCACACCAAAATATATGTTCGAATAATCGCTATTGTCCTAGTTTCACACCATGAAAAACTATTTAATGTTCAGTATACTATTTATGCTACTGAGTCTCACTCATATAATAATTAGTATAAGCTTAATACTATAAAGTGTTGGCATGAAACTATTTTGTATTTATTTGAAACTATATTTTCTTTATACTACATAAAGTTTTTGTTGAAACCACAAGTATAAATAATAAACTAAGAAGTCGAATATGACTAGTTTAAAAATAACACTACAGGTTTACGCTTTATACTCTTTGGTAGAGCTTTTACACTACAAAGTATACAGTTGAAACTAATTAGTGTTGAGTTAATACTTACATTTTTATACTAACTTTAGTATACTTTTAACACAACGCTTATTAAGTGTATACTTTTGGTTTTTTTTTTGGGTGTACTATCCGAAAAAATGGAAAAAATCTATTATCATTATGAAATCGAAGTCCGGAAAAAACCACACAATTCCGTCATCCTACAGACCAATTAGTTTATTATCGTGTCTGTCTAAGTTGTTCGAAAAATGCCTTCTAACTCGCATAATACCATATCTAGGAGCACATAATGTTATCCCTGCTCATCAATTTGTCTCTCGTCAAAACCATGGAAGAATCGAATAAGTTAAGAGAATAACAACACACCCAAAAAAAAAACCAAAAGTATACACTTAATAAGCGTTGTGTTAAAAGTATACTAAAGTTAGTATAAAAATGTAAGTATTAACTCAACACTACTTAGTTTCAACTGTATACTTTGTAGTGTAAGTGCTCTACCAAAGAGTATAAAGCGTTAACCTGTAGTGTTATTTTTGAACTAGACATATTTGACTATTTAGTTTATAATTTATACTTTTGGTTTCAACAAAAACTTGATGTAATATAAAGAAAATGTAGTTTCAAGTTATTACAAAATAGTTTCATGCCAACACTTTATAGTGTTAAGCTTATACTAATTATTATATGAGTGAGACTCAGTAGCATAAATAGTATACTGAACATTAAATAGTTTTTCATGGTGTGAAACTAGGACAATAGCGATTATTCGAACATATATTTTGGTGTAAAACCAGGACAATAGCGAGTATACGAACACAGAAAATGCTACCGGAGTTGGCGTTGCTTGACGCGTTAATTATTATTGCCTTCCGGACGATCTCGGACGACGCAGCGCTCGTCATTGCAGGCCAAGTTCCCCTATGTGAACTGGTGCGGGAGCCACAGAACCAAGACCGAGGTGAAGAGGAGTGCCAGGATGCAGAGCGTCGACAACTGGCAGGCAGCCTGGGACAACTCCAGCAAGGGACGCTGGGCGCAAGGGTAAATAGGAAGCACGGCCAGGTAGATTTCTACCGCACGCAGGCGCTGAGTGAACATGGTTGCTTCCGAAGCTTCCTTAAGCGCTTCGGGCACGACACGGAGAACGGTTGTCCAGAGTGCGGCAGTGGGATTGTTGAGGACGATCAGCATGTCCTATTTTAATGTCGCCGCTTCGGGTCTGATCGCCAAATGCTGATGAAGACCACCGGGGCAAGAGTTCGGCCAGCGACGGCAGCCTTCGCAGCGAGTGTACTGCGAACGCTGCGTCGCATCGAGAAGGAGAGGAGAGAAGCTACAGCCTAGGTGGCTACCACTGCGCTAAGCAATACCTTGCGGTGATACCGCGCAATCACGGCCCCTACTCTTGTTGCTTGTACTTGTTTTAGTCTGTATATACGTGTTAGGTAAAGGAATATAAAAAAAACACGAAGGAGCTAAAACATGTGTTATGTGTGTTGCGCAAAATATGAAAATTTATGAAATAATAACAAAATAATATGTGAAATAGTAATAAAAGAAAAACAACATACAACTTAATTTTATTGGGTTTGGGATACCACGAAAAACAAAATGGTATACATTTTATACTACAGGCAACGGGGAAATCGTATAAGTTTTATACGAAATAGTATAGAATGTATACTAACGATTTCGATAAATAGCTTAAAAAGTATACTACGGCCCTCTAGATTAGTATAATATGTATACGAAATAGTATAAAACGGAGACTACATAGGATAGCTTTTATACTAAATAGTATAAAAAGTAAACTATCAGCATAAATTTCAGTACACTGAGTGAGTATAAATTGTATACTCGTTAGTTTAACTTTGATAACTTCGAAAGTTTCAGTTTAATACTTTCGGTGTCATAAGGTTAATACGCATCTTATCAAGATATTTTTGACACTCAATAGTTTAGTTTTAATGTACGAATAGTTTAGTTTCTATGATCATTTTTTTTTTGGGTGCAGAAATACGCACAGCCTTTGAGCATCGGGAATACTGCAGCGCAATATTCCCCGATGTATCTCAAGCCTTCGATCGAGTATGACTAGATAGCTGAAGTCCCTCAAGGAAGCGCGCTAGGGCCTACTCTGTTCCTCCTATACACAGCGGATATTCCCACGAACGAGCAGCTAACAACATTCACGTTCGCTGATGACACCGCAATTTTAAGTCGCTCGAGGTGCCCAGGCCGAGCCACAACACAGCTAGCAAACCACATCCCCGTAGTAGAGAGGTGGCTATCTTATTGGAGGATTAAAATAAATTAACAAAAGTGTAAACACATAACGTTTACTCTCAACAGGCAAATATGCCCTCCACTATCGTTGAATAATACGCGGATTCCCCAAGTCAACGATGTAACGTATCTCGGCGTCCACCTTGACAGACGACTAACCTGGAGAAGACACATCGAACGCAAGAAAGTACATCTAACACTAAAAGCCAGCAGCTTCCACTGGATTCTTAATGCTCGTTCGCCCCTGCGTTGGACTACAAGGTTTTGCTCTAGAACTCCACTCTCAAGCCCATCTGGACCTATGGCTCTCAGCTATAAGGGAACGCCAGCAGCAGCAACATAGACATTATACAGCGCGTTCAATCGAAAATCCTGCGAACTATCACTGGGGCACCAAGGTATATTCGCAACCAAAACATCCACAAGGACCCAGGCACTCTTACCGTAAAAGATGAAATAGACAAACAAAAAGCGTCCTACAATGAAAAACTCTCTGTGCATCCCAATCGCCAGCAAGAGGCTTGACTTGGGTATACTGAACATTAAATAGTTTTTCATGGTGTGAAACTAGGACAATAGCGATTATTCGAACATATATTTTGGTGTAAAACCAGGACAATAGCGAGTATACGAACACAGAAAATGCTACCGGAGTTGGCGTTGCTTGACGCGTTAATTATTATTGCCATCCGGACGATCTCGGACGACGCAGCGCTCGTCATTGCAGGCCAAGTTCCCCTATGTGAACTGGTGCGGGAGCCACAGAACCAAGACCGAGGTGAAGAGGAGTGCCAGGATGCAGAGCGTCGACAACTGGCAGGCAGCCTGGGACAACTCCAGCAAGGGACGCTGGGCGCAAGGGTAAATAGGAAGCACGGCCAGGTAGATTTCTACCGCACGCAGGCGCTGAGTGAACATGGTTGCTTCCGAAGCTTCCTTAAGCGCTTCGGGCACGACACGGAGAACGGTTGTCCAGAGTGCGGCAGTGGGATTGTTGAGGACGATCAGCATGTCCTATTTTAATGTCGCCGCTTCGGGTCTGATCGCCAAATGCTGATGAAGACCACCGGGGCAAGAGTTCGGCCAGCGACGGCAGCCTTCGCAGCGAGTGTACTGCGAACGCTGCGTCGCATCGAGAAGGAGAGGAGAGAAGCTACAGCCTAGGTGGCTACCACTGCGCTAAGCAATACCTTGCGGTGATACCGCGCAATCACGGCCCCTACTCTTGTTGCTTGTACTTGTTTTAGTCTGTATATACGTGTTAGGTAAAGGAATATAAAAAAAACACGAAGGAGCTAAAACATGTGTTATGTGTGTTGCGCAAAATATGAAAATTTATGAAATAATAACAAAATAATATGTGAAATAGTAATAAAAGAAAAACAACATACAACTTAATTTTATTGGGTTTGGGATACCACGAAAAACAAAATGGTATACATTTTATACTACAGGCAACGGGGAAATCGTATAAGTTTTATACGAAATAGTATAGAATGTATACTAACGATTTCGATAAATAGCTTAAAAA
The DNA here is from genome assembly GCF_014743375.2 of Drosophila subpulchrella. Taxonomy (NCBI): domain Eukaryota; kingdom Metazoa; phylum Arthropoda; class Insecta; order Diptera; family Drosophilidae; genus Drosophila; species Drosophila subpulchrella. The sequence continues at coordinate 58,934 of NW_023665724.1, read as the reverse complement.
GTATACTACGGCCCTCTAGATTAGTATAATATGTATACGAAATAGTATAAAACGGAGACTACATAGGATAGCTTTTATACTAAATAGTATAAAAAGTAAACTATCAGCATAAATTTCAGTACACTGAGTGAGTATAAATTGTAAACTCGTTAGTTTAACTTTGATAACTTCGAAAGTTTCAGTTTAATACTTTCGGTGTCATAAGGTTAATACGCATCTTATCAAGATATTTTTGACACTCAATAGTTTAGTTTTAATGTACGAATAGTTTAGTTTCTATGATCATTTTTTTTTGGGTGCAGAAATACGCACAGCCTTTGAGCATCGGGAATACTGCAGCGCAATATTCCCCGATGTATCTCAAGCCTTCGATCGAGTATGACTAGATAGCTGAAGTCCCTCAAGGAAGCGCGCTAGGGCCTACTCTGTTCCTCCTATACACAGCGGATATTCCCACGAACGAGCAGCTAACAACATTCACGTTCGCTGATGACACCGCAATTTTAAGTCGCTCGAGGTGCCCAGGCCGAGCCACAATACAGCTAGCAAACCACATCCCCGTAGTTATCTTATTGGAGGATTAAAATAAATTAACAAAAGTGTAAACACATAACGTTTACTCTCAACAGGCAAATATGCCCTCCACTATCGTTGAATAATACGCGGATTCCCCAAGTCAACGATGTAACGTATCTCGGCGTCCACCTTGACAGACGACTAACCTGGAGAAGACACATCGAACGCAAGAAAGTACATCTAACACTAAAAGCCAGCAGCTTCCACTGGATTCTTAATGCTCGTTCGCCCCTGCGTTGGACTACAAGGTTTTGCTCTAGAACTCCACTCTCAAGCCCATCTGGACCTATGGCTCTCAGCTATAAGGGAACGCCAGCAGCAGCAACATAGACATTATACAGCGCGTTCAATCGAAAATCCTGCGAACTATCACTGGGGCACCAAGGTATATTCGCAACCAAAACATCCACAAGGACCCAGGCACTCTTACCGTAAAAGATGAAATAGACAAACAAAAAGCGTCCTACAATGAAAAACTCTCTGTGCACCCCAATCGCCAGCAAGAGGCTTGACTTGGGTTTCCGGCCGATCCCGTCTACAACGCAACGACCTGCCAAGCCAGCAATAACTTTCGGGCCCCCTTTAGCACAATATCAGCCATATGACTGTTAGTTAGATTCAATATATAAACAGCAAGGCATTAAAAAAAGACATATCCCCCAATCATTTAAACTCAACCTGGTCCTACCCATCTTAAAACCACAAAAACCTCAAACTGACATAAAATCTTACAGACCCATCTTTCTGAACTCATGCCTAGCCAAAATCCTCGACAAAATATTTGCAAAACGGTTGTGGTGGTTCGTTTTAACGACGATCTTATTCACAACAGCCAACTCGGCTTTAAAAGAGGCAAATCTGTACTACACAGTCTACTTTATGTAACGTTATGACATTTTTTAGGGGTACTCTGCTTTTGTTAGTTACTCTCTTCAAAATACGCCATTCGACCGTATATATTCAGTTAATGACTGAGGCGTTCTTCTGGACCCAAAACTAAAATTTGACTGCCGCAAAATGTCCACTGTCAACAAGGCCATGAGTGTTCTTGGGTTCATAAAGCGTTGGTCAAAAGAATTTGATGACCCTTTTACAACCAAATTATTATTTACCGCCCTTGTCCGTCCTATTTTGGAATATTGTTCTTCGGTTTAGAGTCCACAATATCAAGTGCACATTGACCGTATTGAGTCGATACAAAAAAGTTCTTCTTTTTGCCCTTCGTAGTTTGAACTGGGATCAAAACGTAAGGCTACCTTCCTATCAGAGTAGATTACTATTGCTTAATTTACCTACACTTGTAAATCGTCGAACAATGCTTGGTACTATTTTTATGCAAAATCCTATTAGAGGTGATATTGATTCTGTAGAACTTGTAAACTTTAAATGTCCCTGCTAGACTAACACGAAATTATTATCCCCTAAATTTGCCACGATGTACATCAAATTTTTGTCTGCACGAGCCCTTTCGCGTTCTATGTAATAATTATAACAACCTTTACCATTTAATTTGCACTTCAACTTCTATCCCGGTATTAAAAACTAATATTTTAACTCATTTGCTTCATTCTTAGTTGCTTCTTTAATTTTCATTTGTGTCCCGTCTCTATTTGTTTTTTGTATCTTCCTCGCGAACTCGCATTTTTTGCCCAAACTGATAAAAGGGCCCCGCGCGTAACAAGCACGTGTTTGGTGTCGTTGGGCCACTTGTTTGTACTGCTCGTAGTGCATCAACGTCCATCATATATAACACCACCCTATCTAAAAACAATACAAATTCAACACCACCAACCATTTTCCATCAACTCTTTCGCACCCTCAAATCGTCGTATCCCAACCATAACTTCGTCTATACCGACGGCTCCAAATCTGAAGCCACAACAACCTACAGCATCACAACGGAAAAAGATACGAACACCCAGAAAAAAATCCGTTCGAAACGTTCAAAAATCAAGACCAAACGTTGTCAAAAAGTGCGTGAGCCCGTTTGTTGACAGTTCATGAACGGTCGTTCGTAAAATGTGACCGAAACTTTAGGGTCGGGTTCCGAATGAATGGTGTCAGTTTAAGAACATTTCGGGCTTAACCTGAGAACATAAAAATCTAAAAAAAAACGAGGTTCGTGTACACGCTAGACTTTCTGGACGCCTGGTAGAGGTTTATTTAATTTCCCACCTTATGTTTTGTTAATGCTAGAATTCAATGTATTTTCGATATTTTGCTGAAGACAAAGAATTTATTTATTAATAGAAATACATATAAACATTAGAAATAATGTTTTAATAAAACTTACAATTCACAACCGTCTTCTCGCGGATTCGAACCTGTGCTTCCATGTGTCGAAGGCGGACGCTCTAGCAGCTGGACCACCGAGCGAATTTTTCGAGTGCGGAAAATCGGGACCTAGACCTACATACATGTTTTTATAAACGGTGTTGATATTATCGATTTCGATAGACTTTAACTCGTCTATCGCAGCTTTTTCATGAACGGCGTTCGATATCTGAGAACATTTTTCGCAATTTGGAACCAAGTTGTTCGTCGGTAGAAATTGTTGCCAACACCGTTCGATTTTCGTGAACAAACGTTCGAAATGTGAGAACTAAAAATGGAGAACGGATTGTTCGCATTTCATGAAAAATGTTCTTGATTTTTTTCGTTCTTTTTTTTCTGGGTGAACAAACTGGGTCTCCTACCTTCCTACTTCTCAGTTCTCTCGAGTGAGATAATAGCAATCCAGGAAACCATAAAACTATGCGTAAAGATGCCAGGAAAACATGTATAATTTCCGAGATCTCAGCGTTCATCCGGACGGATAGACGGACAGACAGACGGACAGACGGAAAGACAGACAGACGGAGATGGCTAGATCGACTCGGCTAGTGATCCTGATCACGAATATATATACTTTATGGTCGGAAACACTTCCTTCTACCTGTTACACACTTTCCGACGAATCTAGTATACCATTTTACTCGTGCGGATTCCTGAGCTGCTTATGCAGCGCAAGTTTGTTTCAGCAGAGTGCCACGCCCACTCTAACGCCCACAAACCGCCCAAAACTGTGGCTCCTACAGTTTTGATGCTAGAATAAAATTTTTTACCTATCGATTGACTCAAAAAAAAGTTTGCCACGCCCACTGTAACGCCCACAAACCGCCCACAAACTTCAAAAAATCGTAAATATGAACGCGGATATCTCGGAAAACATCAAAGATAGAGAAATGCGATTTCAGATTTAAATTCCGTAGGCTTGACCGCAGCGCAAGTTTGTTACGCGAATATGCCACGCCCACTCTAACGCCCATAAACCGTCCAAGCCTGTGGCGCCCACAATTTTCATGCTAGATAAAAAATTTTAACTGAAATGTATTGGTCTCGTCAATACCTATCGATTGATTCAAAAAAACTTTGCCACGCCCACTCTAACGCCCACAACGCTTAAATCTGTCTACCGCCGGTAGGTGGCGCATTTCAATCTCGCTTTGCTGCTTGCATATCGCCATTTTCCTTTGGTCCCTTCCTTGTTAATTTTCTGAAAATCGGAATGCTCTGTACATACAATGCTCCCACGGGAACGACATGCAAGGGTATAAAAACTTCGGCGTGCCGTAGTTAACTTCTGTTCTTGTTTATGCATGAAGTGACCTTCCTTGGTCATAAATGCACAGACAAAGGAATCTTACCGGATGACTAGAAATATAACGTCATAAAATCTATCCATCCTATCTGCATCATAGCGCTAGACGATTTATAGCATTTTGGAATTATTATAGACGTTTCATTAAAAACTTCGCCGACTGTTCACGGCACATAACTAGATTATGTAAAAGGAATGTTCCACTTGAATGGTCATCCGAATGCCAAAATTCATTCCAATATTTAAAGGATAAACTTATAGAACCTACTTTATTACAATATCCTGATTTGCTTTAAGAATTTTGTATAATAACGGATGCAAGTAAACAAGCATGTGGAGCGGTGTTAACTCAAAACCATAACGGACTCCAACTCCCAAAAGCAATAAAACCACTACAGAACATGAACTAGCAGCATTCATTGAACAATTACACATTTTCGACCATATATTTATGGCAAACATTTTACAGGTAAAACTGATCAGGCCTATTTTCAATGGTCAATCCTAGTTCAAAACTCACACGCATGCGGCTCGAATTAGAGGAATATGTCTTCACAGTCGAGTATCTAAAGGGGAATGATAACTTCGTGGCAGAAGCCCTCTCTAAAATATCAATTAAAGATCTTCAAAATATTACGGGAAATATATTACAAGTTACTACAAGACAAGCAATGAAGAACGCTATAGTCGACTACCTCGACCCGTTACTCAGCTAAAGGGGTTAAAGGGAAATGGAGATAAGCAAACAGCAAAGCGAGATTGAAATGCGCCACCTACCGGCGGTAGACAGATTTAAGCGTTATGGGGGTTAGAGTGGGCGTGGCAAATTTTTTTTTGATCAATCGATAGGTATTGACGAGACCAATACATTTCAGTTAAAATTTTTTTTTCTAGCATGAAAATTGTGGGAGCTACACTTAATAAGCTTGCGCTGCGTACAAGATCACGGAATTCAAATCTGAGATCCCAATTCTCTAATTTTAATAGTTTCCGAGATATCTACGTTCATATGTACGATTTTTTGAAGTTTGTGGGCGGTAAGTAAGAGTGGCAAACTTTTTTTTGGGTCAATCGATAGGTATTGATGAAAACAATACATTGCAGTTAAAATTTTTATTCTAGCATGAAAACTGTAGGAGCCACAGTTTTGGGCGGTTTGTGGGCGTTAGAGTGGGCGTGGCACTCTGCTGAAACAAACTTGCGCTGTGTAAGTAGTTTAGGAATCTGCTCGCCAAATCTCAATAGCCTAGCTCTTATAGTTTCCGAAATCTCAGCGTTCATCCGGACGGACAGACAGACGGAAATGGCTAGATCGACTCGGCTAGTGATCCTGATCAAGAATATATATATTTTATGGGGTCGGAAACGCTTCCTTCTGCCTGTTACATACTTTCCGACGAATCTAGTATACCCTTTTACTCTACGAGTATCGGGTATAATTATTAAGTAATATGAGCCATTATCATTCTGTCTGTATTGGTAAAGGAATAATTCTAAGCGGCTTAGATGGATGTCTACTAAATAGAGGAATTTTAGCATTTATAATTAATTTATTTTCGATAAATAATCCCCTAGCTGTCAATAGCGTATAGACTTCCATAAGCACAGTACCTGTCCTTTTCCCTGGAAGAACTAATGTTTCGAAAAGGCTACCTAGAATTTTTGAGATCTCGATTTTTAGTTGATTTGGCTTAAGGATGTTAGTGTTTAATCTACTATGATTAATGTCAATTAACAGACTTGTGATCGCTGCCTGCAGCCTTTCGCCTTCTTCAAGCAATAAGTTAAGTTGTTAAGTTATCATAAATAATTTAATCGACTCCTTATAAAGATAATAACTTTCTTTAAGAACTTCTGTCATATTTTCAATTCTTGTATTCATATTCTTAAAGTTATTGCTAATGTCTTCAGACGTTTTCTTTAACAAATTTGTTATTGAACCAATTCATTTAAATTGTGCTGATTATCTAATAGACTTATATATTTATATATAATTTATTTATATTTTCTTCTAGTTGCTTCCTACTATCTTCATCCATGATTCCATACAAAATGTGGTATAATATACCCATGAACTCGAAAGGAGCACGTTTGCTTCTGGATCTCTTCTGAATAATTCTCATTTTCTGTATCAGACCATTACCTTTCTTAATTATTTGTAAATAGGCATCCATATTATATTAAATTACCAGATTCCATGATGCGCTTATAATTTCTACATCCCCTAATGGATCTAAGTATATGGCAGCCGTCTTTTTTATATTTTGAGTGCTAAATTTATAATCGCCTTTTATTGCTTCGGCTTGTGACATTTGACAGAACAATGTAAGCAATAGCATTACCATTACGGTGCTTTATTTGGAAAATCTAGGTGAAACTCTTTTTTGTTTTCAACTCTCTTATCCATAAGATCTTCTGCTTGTTTTACACCAATTAAGGGACAAATTTTTGCTATTGGTCTTGTAAATGAAGCTTCTTGGGTCTTAACTTTTACAACTCGAACTTTATCATCTTTACACATGTGAACTTCCTCTACTTTACCCATTGGCCATCTGGCTGGGTAAGAATTTTCATCTTTTAAAAGCACGACCTGCCCTTTTTCTATATTTGGAAATCCCTTTTTCCATTTATATCTTTGCTGCAGTGTGTAAAGATATTCGTCCTTCTACTTCACCCGAAAATCTCTTTTCATTTCTTGAATCAGTTTCCACCTATCAAGGCTACCAATTTTCTCATGGTCTTCTATTGACTCAACCACATCTAATGGTGGTCTACCACCTTTAAATGTCTTTTGCCCCCTTTTTTTTAGAATTTCAGCTGATATGGTCCGGCATAGTCTATTCCTGTATTAATGAAGGGATATGAAGCATTTACTTTGTACTTGGGTAGATTACCCATTAATTGCTTACCTGTACATTGTCGATATCTCGCACAAGTAACACATTCTCGTAATATTTTATTGAGGGAACCTCTTAACGTAAATATCCAATACATCTTTTGAACTTGGTTTCTCATTAAATTAATTCCTCCATGTAAGGTCTCTGCGTGAGCTTTTTATACCCGTTATTCGTAGAGTTAAAAGATATTCTAGATTCGTCGGAAAGTATGTAACAGGCAGAAGGAAGCGTTTCTGACCCCATAAAGTATATATATTCTTGATCAGGATCGATCTAGACATGTCCGTCTGTCCGTCTGTCTGTCCGTCCGGATGAACGCTGAGATCTCGGAAACTATAAGAGCTAGGCGTGCAGATTCAATATCATTCAATCAATACCTATCGATTGACCCAAAAAAAAAAGTTTGACACGCCCACTTTAACGCCCACAAACCGCCCACAAACTTAAAAAAATCGTAAATATGAACGCGGATATCTCGGAAAATATAAAAGATAGAGAAATGGGATTTCAGATTTAGATTCCGTAAGCTTGAGCGCAGCGCAAGTTTGTTACCCACAAACCGCCGAAGCCTGTGGCGCCCACAATTTTCATGCTAGATAAAAAAATACTTTGCCACGCCCACTCTAACGCCCACAACGCTTAAATCTGTCTACCGCCGGTAGGTTGCACATTTCAATCTCGCTTTGCTGCTTGCATATCTCCATTTTCCTTTGGTTCCTTCAGCAAAGTAACGGGTATCTGATAGTCGAGGTACTCGACTATAGCGTTCTTCCTTGTTTATAGATGATTTTGTTGTTTTTTTTTTTCAATTTTGTCTTAGTGTTGTAATTTATTGTGGTTTTGTTAACTTCAGGTTTCGTGCCATTTAGCTTTTATGCTTTATAGCTTAATGCTTTTTTGCATTGAAGGCACTTTTTTTATATTAATCCAATTAAAAGGATTTTTTAGAAAATTTTTTGTTTCTTTTGTGTTCTATTATTTATAATCACCAGTGTTATTTTGTGGACACTTTTTGTATTTACTATGGACTTTTCTCAAAATTTTGTATTTTTATATCCGCTGTTTTGGCCATGGACACGCCTTGCCAAATTATTGGTTTAAATATATAAAAACAATCGTGTGAACCTATTGCTACCCTTAGCTGCAAGTTTCTAGCACTTAGCAGAATCTTTAAGGTGAGTCTCTTACCACTGGTGGGGGAAGACAAGAGAAAGGTCTAACCAATTGTTTCGCAAGGAATCAAAAGGGCTCGAATGACCAAAATGAAAGGGTAATCCTGTTATAAGGAAAAAACAACCTTCACGTTTGAGCTCTTTATAAAAACTGACTTTTATTTTTCAAAGTCTTCGCTTACGTAACTAACATGAAATTCTTATAATATGCTTATCTATGGTCTACCCAAGGACCACATTTGCTTGCTTGAGCGGGAGCCTTATCAACGGTCTCCCGCTAAACAACCCTTTCTGCAGTGTGAGAACTATATTTATGGTCAGGCTCAAGTGCCCTGTACTTATGATTACAATTACTTGTAGGTTTAAAGTTACAGATCGTTATTTAAGGCGTTATTAAGGCGCTAGGTATTGACATGAACAGAGCTCGTAAAACTTTAAATTTATGACAATTAGTGTTCTTCTTGAACAAGCCTTAGGACAAGTTCCTTAGGGATTTCTTAGTAAGGAACACTTGATTGTGCCCTTGGAATCAGCTTTGCGCGTATTTTATACAATCAATGCTTGCCGCCTTAATCTCTTCAAACGGAAGAGTTCTTGAGGCTTAGTCGCTCACCACGTCAGCCAGTTTTCCGCCAGTTTAGTTTGGAACGGCTCATTCCAGTCCAAGTTTATGTTTCAAAGTTTTTTGAAAATAGTCTTGAACTTGAGTAGAATGGGTCCCATGAGTCCGAGAGGATCAAATATCCTCGAGACATCGGACAAGACTTGTCTCTTTAAGCAATCAGGACTTGTATTTCAGAATATCTTTCTCAGGATACCAGTATAGTCCAAGAACTTTGACTGGCTACAATTGTGCGGTAGTATCATTCGTTTGTATATTCGTTTGTACCCATTTTCCAAGTTCAAGATTTGCGCAAGACATCTGCAGAATTAACTCGTTTCGGTTTCGAAGTAGCTCATCCTCACTGTTTGACCCAGTAAGAAAATCATCGAGATAAACATCTTCCATTAGGATTTTTGAAGCACTCGGGTATATATGATGACCCACAGCGAGTTGTTCCAGCACTCGAACCGCCAGGAATGGTGCAAATGACGTTCTGTAGGTTACAGTGCACAATTGAAAATGCTTGATCGGATCGGAAGGATCCTCTCCCCAAACCATTTTCTGATAGTTTCTGTGCCTTTCGTTAACGCATACTTGGCAAATTTTAACGATGTCTGCAGAGAATGCGAGTTTGTACATTCGATAGCGAAGGCACACACCAAATAGCAATATATCGTTGCAGACTGGGCACTGTAAATTGTGTGCCATTTAACCCTTTACCATCAACGTAGCGAAATGACCCATTTAAAACCAATCGCAGTTTTCGACCCTATGACTCCTATTAGCGATTTCCTCTGCCGGCACCTCTTGCATGTGGCCCAGATTGGAATTTGTCCGCATCAAGTATACGTACCGTGTCCGCAGCTGCTTGTTCTGTTGTAGTCGTCGCTTCACCGATTTAAATCGACTAAGACCTTCATGTAAGTATCTGCGAATTCAGGACTTTCCGTGTTCATATAAACACTTTATTGAATCTCGCAATCTACTTGAGAATTGCATAGCACATTTTCCGACTTTCTTTAGAATCTAAAAATCTCTTTCACAAAATTGATAATAATTATTTTAAGCCGAGGTTTGATTGTTAATCGAACGCAATCCAGCGGGCATTCGGAAAGCGGTTTGGTACCAATTAAAAATTAGAATAGTTATGTGAGCAACGGGTATATGATAGTCAAGGCACTCGACTATAGCGTTCTTCCTCGTTTCAATATCTGAATCTTTCATTACAATTTATTGGAATACTAATTCTAAATCAATTGTTGGGAAATATTTTGCATCGGGTATCTATCCGGTATATTGTTTTCGTTTAGTTTTATGTAATCTATTACCAGTCTAGGACTGTTTAGGACTGCCATCTTCATTTTACCCGTTACTCGTAGAGTAAAAGGGTATACTAGATTCGTCGGGATTTAACTGAAATGTATTGTTCTCATCAATACCTATCGATTTAACGCCAACAAACCGCCCACAATCTTCAAAAAATCGTAGATATAAACGCGGAAATCTCGGAAACTAAAAAAGACAAAGAATTGGGACTTCAGATTTAAGTTCCGTAGCCTTGTACGCAGGGCAAGTTTGTTACGCGAATATAACACGCCCACTCTAACGCTCTCAAATCGCCTAGATTTGTGGCGCTCACAATTTTCATGCTAGTTACAAAATTTTAATTGAAATGTATTAGTCTCGTCAATACCTATCGATTTACCCAAAAAAAAAGTTTGCCACGCCCACTTTAACGCCCGTAACGCATAAATCTGTCTACCGCACACAAAATCATTTATCAAGATCGCGGGTTCGTGGCGCATTTCAATCTCGCTTTGCTGCTTGCATATCTCCATTTCCCTGTGGTCCCTTTAGCTGAGTAACGGGTGTTTGATAGCGACTATAGCGTTCTTCCTTGTTTTGACCTTTATTTGATATCACTTTATTTCGCTTGTACTCCTTAGTTCCAACATTTATTACTTTTCAATTTACAAAAAAGTCGATTATGCGGTGTTTAGGATTTTTCGATCCTAAACAACGACATTTTTTTGCTGACGGAAAATTCATTGTCGTTGTGCTCAGGATTTGTTGATACCAAGCTTTGTAATTTTTTGTTGACGGATATTTCTACATCGGCATATTCAGGATTTTTTGCTTCCAAACTATTTACTTTTTTGTTGTCGAATATTTCTACTTCGGCGTGTTCAGAGTTTTTTTGATCCCAAACTTTATTTTATTTTTACGGAGATTTCTACGTCGGCGTGGTCAGAATTTTTTGATCCCAAACTCGCTATTTCTCGCTATTTTTCACAAATATCGAATATTTTTTCGCAACTTTGTTTATCAAAATAAATTTGTATAATAAATTCTTTCAATGCAAGAGTATTAATAACTTCAATTAACCTTATTTCTTTTTTGTCTCCATTATCATATTATATTAACTTTTCTGTCTTCCCTTTATATTTATATATATCTTCTCTTTATACGCGTTAGTCGTAGAGTAAAAGAGTATACTACATTCGTCGGAAAGTATGTAACAGGCAGATGGAAGCGTTTCCGACCCCATAAAGTATATATATTCTTGATCAGGATCACTAGCCGAGTCGATCTAGCCATGTCCGTTTGTCCGTATGAACGCTGAGATCTCAGAAACTTTAAGAGTTAGGAAATTGGGTCTTGGCATGCAGATTCCTGAGCTTCTGGCGCAGCGCAAGTTTGTTTCAGCAGGGTGCCACTCTAACGCCCACAAGCAACCCAAAACTGTGGCTCCTACAGTTTTGATGCTAGAATACACAAACTGCCCAAACCTGTGTCGCCCACAATTTTCGTGCAAGATAAAAAATTTAAACTGAAGTGTATTAGTCTCGTCAATACATATCGATTGATCCAAAAAAAAGTTTGCCACTCCCACTCTAACGCCCCCAAGCCGCTCGAATCTGTGGCGCCCAAAAATTTTCATGCTGGAAACAAAATTTTAACTGTTAAAAAAGTTTGCCAAGCCCACTCTGACGCCCATAACGCTAACATCTGTCTGCCGCCCACATACACATATGTATAGTGAGATCGCGGGCAGGTGGCGCTTTTCTATCTTGCTTTACTGCTTGCATATCTCTGAAATGTATTGTTCTTATCAATACCTATCGATTGACTTAAAAAATGTTTGCCACGCCCACTTTAACGCCCACAAATCGGCCGTAAATATGAACGCGGACATCTCGTAATCTATCAAAGATAAAGAATTAGGATTTCAAATATAGATTCCGTAACCTTGTACGCCCACAAATCGCATATGCTTTATTGTTTTTGGTGTTCGCTTTTTTGACCGTAAGCCCCAGCTTCCCTGGTCAGACCCTTCGGCAAGGCCGATAGAAGTCTGCCGGCTTGTTGCACGTGCAGCACAAGTATACTCTCCTTCGGATTCGAGTTTGGTCCCACCGTGGAAGACTTCTTCTCCAGATTTTGCCGGAAAGGGTTCGTTCTGGCCGTTTTTTGTGCACCCCGTGATCGTCGGTATTTCTGGGTCGGCTCCAGCGGGAAATCCTCTGCCTCGCTTTCCACTTCAAATTCGCTAGGAATCTCAATGACGTGGCGTTGGCGTGATCGTTTTTATACCCGTTACTCGTAGAGTGAAAGGGTATACTAGATTCGTCGGAAAGTATGTAACAGGCAGAAGGAAGCGTTTCCGACCCCATAAAGTATGTATATTCTTGATCAGGATCACTAGCCGAGTCGATCTAGCCATGTCCGTCTGTCCGTCTGTCCGTCTGTCCGTCTGTCCGTCTGTCTGTCTGTCCGGATGAACGCTGAGATCTTGGAAACTATAAGAGCTAGGCTATTGAGATTTGACATGCAGATTCCTGAGCTTCTTACGCAGCGCAAGTTTGTTTCAGTAGAGTGCCACTCCCACTACAACGCCCACAACCCGCCCAAAACTGTGGCTCCTACAGTTTTGATGCTAGAGTAAAAATTTAAACTGAAATAAATTGTTCTCATCAACACCTATCGATTGACCCAAAAAAAAGTTTGCCACGCTCACTTTGACGCCCACAAACCGCCCACAAACTTCAAAAAATGGTTAGTATGAACGCGGATATCTCGGAAACTATCAAAGATAGAGTACAGATTTAGATTCCGTAGCCTTGTATGCAGCGCAAGTTTGTTATGCAAATATGCCACGCCCACTCTAACGCCCACAAGCCGCCCAAGGCTGTAGCACTCACAATTTTTATGCTAGATAAAAAACTGAAAACTGAAATGTATTGGTCTCGTCAATACCTATCGATTGATCCAAAAAATGTTGCCACGCCCACTCTAACGCCCATAACGCTTAAATCTGTCTACCGCCGGTAGGTGGCGCATTTTAATCTCGCTTTTCTGCTTGCATATCTCCATATCCCTTTGGTCACTTTAGCTGAGTAACGGGTATCTGATAGTCGAGGTACTCGACTACAGCGTTCTTCCTTGTTCTTTCATCCATTTCTCCAGCCGACTTCCTTTCTTCTTGAACTCGGCCATTGAGTTTGTTGGGGAAACCACTATGTAGGCTCCTAGCTGGTACTTAAATTTTCTTTTCACCAAGCTTGACTCTGGATCTTATTCCTCATTTTAAAATGCAGATTATGCATTGCGGATATATAAATATTCAAGCACTCATTATATCCCTGGTGTCGTTCCATTATATCCTTGATAATGACATAATCGTTCTTAGCGGCTGATAAAGCCATGGTCATTTCTCGTGTCAGTGAGATGCACCCAAAATCGTTTACGTCAGCCTTGTCCTCCAAAACTTGCCAAAACCACTTCAGGGTAGGGCCTGTGAAACTTTCGGAAACATGGTTCATCATCATCAGTTCCACTCGGAACAGAAAACTTTCCACTGACATATCTCTGGAAGTCCCGTCATACTTGACATTACATTTATCTGGCCTTGCAGTTTGATTACCAGGTGGTCTGTAACCTAATTGGGACAGGTCCAACATATTGGCTGTATTTCTTCTTTCTCGCTCACGCGGAGTAGGAGGATCAGGTGAAGAGTGTCCAGCGTGTGGTAGCGAAGATGGTCCCTGTTCAATCCTACTTAGGTCAGTATTCCCAACGTCTCGCTCTTGAGACCTCCTTGCTCCGACCTGATTACCTGTGGAGGGCCTAAGTGGTGGCTCACTCCGCCTACAGCCCCTTAGGACTCATCCGTGCCTGAGCTGTTATAGTCTGCCAGGCTTCCTAAGTTATCAAACTAACTGCTGAAGCTGACGGATTGATTTGGTTCCGGCTCTGTCAATGGGCTGGTGTTTGCTTGATCTTAATCTATTTTGGAAACGCATTTCTCGTTTGGCCAGCCTGTCTGGCCGCTAGTGTGGATGCCCGCGTCGATGTAGTCATGGGTAATCTAAACGTGACATGTTTTTTTCCCTGCCATTAATTACACGCTAACTTCTTTTCAACCTTTATAATCTCGCAACTGACCTACGCTACTTAATTTTTTTTCGCTGCTCAGCTCGCGACGCGGTAATAAGACTCTGACTGGCACACGCCCTTCAGACAACCAGCCAAATAAAATATACAAGAATTAAAATAACTGAGGAAAATCTTCAAATTACCAAATTACGGATGAAAGCAATGACGACGACTTATATGTATGGACGACGAATGACTTTTACTGACTTTGCTTCTTTAGTGCACTAGCTGTTTTTCATCTGGCAAGTACTCGACACAGAAATAAACAAATTATTAAATCGGGTTAGCTGGTATAATAGGGTATGATGGGGCAAGAAACCTTCCGAAGTTAAGGCCCCAAAAATCTACAACAAAAAAAACCTTGATAAGTGAATTCTTTGGAAGGATTTAACTGGCCTTCACTTCCGCCCATGTCTTTCTGACCTCTTCCCAGGTAGAAGGTTCCCCGTAGAAGGTACTGCCCGACCTTAATCAGGGCTCGAACCTCTCGAAGGACGTGGGTGCTTATTATTTTAAAAGACAACACATCACAAAGTAAAACCGCTATTCTGAGACGAAGTGCTGATTGATAGGCCTTCCCAATTCTGACTGACGCAGAAGTTGGGGTCTTATATTTATAATGTGAAAGTTATTTGATTTAACCAAAAAAAAATAAATCAGCAGGCCCTGCATATATTCATTTAAGTCCATTTTTCTTAAAACGGTCAAAATATTCTTGGCAATGAAAGATGGAAGCAATGCTATACCTAGGTTCATCAATTCTGAAACTTTTTGACTGATGATCCTAGCAATAATTAAAAAAAAACAAGGAAGAACGCTATAGTCGAGTACCTCGACTATCAGATACCCGTTTCTCAGCTAATGGGACCAAAGGAAAATGGAGATATGCAAGCAGTAAAGCGAGATGGAAATGGGCTACCTAACGGATCAATCGATAGGTATTGACAAGACCAATACATTTCAGTTAAAAATTTGTATCTAGCATTAAAATAGTGGGCGCCACAGGCTTGGGCGGTTTGTGGGCGTTAGAGTGGGCGTGGCATTTTCGGGTAACAAACTTGCGATGCGTAAAAGGCTACGAAATCTAAATCTAAGATCCCAATTCTCTTTCTTTTATAGTTTCCGAGATATCCGCGTTCATATTTACGATTTTTAGAAGTTTGTGGGCGGTTTGTGTGCGTTAAAGTGGACGTGGCAAGTTTTTTTTTTGGGTTAATTGATAGGTATTTATGGGAAAAATACATTTCAGTTAAAATTTGTATTCTAGCATCAAAACTGCAGGACCCACAGTCTTAGGCGGTTTGTGGGTGTTAGAGTCGGCGTGGCACATTGTTGAAACAAACTTGCGCTGCGTAAGAAGCTCAGGAATCTGCATGCCAAATTCCAATACCCTAGCTCTTATAGTTTCCGAGATCTCAGCGTTCATCCGGACGGACAGACAGACGGACAGACGGGCATGGCTAGATGGACTCGGGTAGTGATCCTGATCAAGAATATATATACTTTATGGGGTCGGAAACGCTTCCTTCTGCCTGTTGCATACTTTCCGACGAATCTAGTATACTCTTCTACTCTACGAGGAACGGGTATAAAAGTAAAGGAAAGGCCCACGTTGGACGCCTTTTCTGTTACGTCTGCATATTGATGCCCTTGTCCTGAGAAGGACTTGGGCAAAGAGCGTTGCGTTCTGAGCAGGCACGCTAGCTGCCGGCTAAGCTCGCCGGACTTTGGGTGGGTACTTTGAAAACCACTCCCTCTCCAACACAACGATAATAAATTTATCGTGCCTGAAAAATGGATAGAATATGAAAAGTTCGTCCGTCTTTTGTGCACACTGCCCCATAAGCTTAGCTGTTGCTTGATCGTAACACAACCGGGCTGTGTTTCGGTCACATATCCTCCCCTTTACACGTAGTGTGCTAAATTAATCGTCGCGGGCCGTGCTATATGATCCCCAAATATCATTGTCGTCAGCCGAAAGTTATGCCATTGTTCTTGACTCCTTCTTCCATTTTATGTCCTCCCCCTTATAATGGGTTTCTACATACATATTATTATATTTCAAATCACATTATAATTCTATAGAAAAGCTTCGTGTACGGGTGGATTACGCTGATAAAGAAATTAATAAGATATATGTGTAGGTGCAATTTCTAGTGTTCAGACTAAAATTCGATGAAATAATTTATAAGAAAATACATCTATATGTATTCTAAAAAGTTATAAAAATATCTATTTTTGATTAGCATGGCCCATGCTGTCGTCATTGTGCACATATATATATATACATATAAATAACAAGGAAGAACGCTATAGTCGAGTACCTCGACTATCAGATACCCGTTACTCAGCTAATGGGACCAAAGGGAAATGGAGATATGCAAGCAGCAAAGCGAGATTGATATGCGCCACCTACCCGTGATCTTAATATATGGTTATATGGGCGAATGACAGATTTAAGCGTTATGCGCGTTAGAGTGGGCGTGGCAAACTTTTTTTTGGATCAATCGATAGGTATTGAAGAGACTAATACATTTCAATACAGCTTAAATACAGCTTAATTGCTTAAAGTGTTACTTTAACTGATTAGAAATTTTTGGTGTTCTCGCCAACTACAACAACAACTCTTTATCTTTCCCTATGTCCGCCATAACCGGCGCTAGTAATACCGTGACAGAGGGATGTTGTTTATTTCCACAAAAAGAATATCAATCTGTTTTTTGCTTTAGCAGCGTATTATATCATGCATTCGGTGATTTGATTTTTTACATTTTCCAAATCCATGGGTTAATTCGCAATGCTGTATGTGTTCTTAGATGAAAATCACATTCGTTGATTTTCTTATTGAAAGCAGACATCTTCCTCACTTTCAATTGGAATCGTTTACAGATTTAGATTTTATAAAGTCATTAACCAGGAAAACGAGAAACGAATATTGAACAAGGAAGAACCCTATAGTCGAGTACCTCGACTATCAGATACCTGTTACTCAGCTAAAAGGACTAAAGGGCGATGGAGATATGCAAGCAGCAAAGCGAGATTATGGGTGTTAAAGTGGGCGTGGCAAACTTTTTTGGGTCAATCGATAGGTATTGACGAAACTAATACATTACAGTTAAAACAAGGAAGAACGCTATAGTCCAGTACCTCGACTATCAGATACCCGTTACTCAGCTAAAGGGACCAAAGGGAAATGGAAATATGCAAGCAGCAAAGCGAGATTGAAGTGCGCCACCTATCGGCGGTAGACAGATTTAAGCGTTATGGGCGTTATAGTGTGCGTGGCAAATTTTTTGGGTCAATCGATAGGTATTGACGAGACCAATACAGTTCAGGTAAAATTTTGTATCTAGCATGAAAATTATGGGCGCCACAGGCTTGGGCGGTTTATGGGCGTTAGAGTGGGCGTGGCATATTTGCGTAACAAACCTGCGCTGCGCACAAGGCTACGGAATCTAAATCTGAGATCCCAATTCTCTATCCTTGATAGTTTCCGAGTTCATATCTACAATTTTTTGAAGTTTGTGGGCGTAAATGTGGGCGTGGCAAACTTTCTTTTTATCAATCGGTAGGTATTGATGAGAACAATACATTTCAGTTAAAATTTTTATTCTAGCATCAAAACTGTAGGAGCCACAGTTTTGGGCGGTTTGTGGGCGTTAGAGAGGGCGTGGCACTCTACTGAAACAAACTTGCGCTGCGTAAGAAGCTCAGGAATCTGCACGCCAAATCTCAATAGCCTAGCTTTCATAGTTTCCGAGATCTCAGCGTTCATCCGGACGGACAGACGGACAGACGGACATGGCTAGATCGACTCGGCTAGTGATCCTGATCAAGAATATACATACTTTATGGGGTCGGAAACGCTTCCTTCTGCCTGTTACATACTTTTCGACGAATTTAGTATACCCTTTTACTCTACGAGTAACGGGTATAAAAATTGTTCTAGCATTAAAACTATAGGCACCACAGTTTTGGGCGGTTTGTGGGCGTTAGCGTGGGCGATGCACCCTGCTGAAACAAACTTGCGCTGCGCAAGAATCAGGAATCTACATACGAACTTTTTAACTTTTGTAGTTTCCGAGATCTTAGTACAGACGGACTAGATCGACCCGGTTAATGATCCTGATCAAGAATATTTATACTTTATGGGGTCGAAAACGCTTCCTTCTACTCGGTTAATGATCCTGATCAAGAATATTTATACTTTATGGGGTCGAAAACGCTTCCTTCTACCTGTTACATACTTTCCGACGAATCTAGTGTACCCTTTTACTCTACGTGTCACGGATATAAAATATATATGTCCTTTTAAAATTGACCATTTTTATATCCGTTACTCGTAGAGTAAATGGGTACTACAGTCTTCGAAAAGTATGTTACAGGTAGAAAGAATCGTTTCCGACCCCATGAGTCGACACTAGCCGAGTCGATGTATCCATGTATGTCTGTCCGTCCATCCGTCTGTCCGTCCGTCTGTCCGTATGAACGCTGTGATCTCGGAAACTATAAAAGCTACAATACTGTGGTTAAAACTGATCCTACAGTTTTAATGCTAGAAAAACCATTTTAACTGCATTGTATTGTTCTTATCAATACCTATCGCCCACAAACCGCTCACAAATTTCAAAAAATCGGAAAATGATCTCGGATGTCTCAGAAACTATCAAATATGGAGGATTTGTATTTCAGATTTAGATTCCGTAGCCTTCCGCCCTCATTTACGACCAAAAACCGCCCAAGACTTTGGCGCCCACAAATTTCATGCTAGAAAAATATTTAAAAGAAATGTATTAGTCTCGTCAATACCTATCGGTTGAACCAAAAAAACCGCCCAAACCTGTGGCACCTACAATTTTCATGCTAGAAAAAAATGTTTATTGAAATGTATTAGTCTCGTCAATACCAGTTTTCCACGCTCCCTTTAACGCTCGCAAACCGCCCAAGACAGTGGCGCCAATAGATTTCATGCTAAAAATAAATTTTAACTGAAACATATTTGTCTCGTCGTATAATGCTTAAATCTGTCTGACGCGCAAATAACCATTTTTTGAGATCGCAAGTAACATTATGTATTCGACTTAAAAGTGCACTCTTACCTTATACGCAGAGTATACAGACAATAATAAAGTGTTTCGCTTAACAAAGCCGAACATTGCATAAGCCTTTGGTAATATAAAATTCAGGTGCTCGTTAAAAAGAAATTTGTCATCAAATAATACCCTTAGATCAACTATTTCATTCAAACCAGAGAGAGGGTGGTTATTGATGTGATAAGTGGATGGAATGGTTACAGGACGTTTCGCACAACGAACGATGTGGCATTTGTTAAGGTTTAAAGGCTGTGAGGAGTTGAATAACTCCCCACAAATAGAAGCAGCAGCAGATGCCCGGCCGCTTACCAGATACGCGGCGAATTCGCGTAGGTACGGCGCGGCGAGGAGAGGTTGGAGGCTTGGATGGAGAGCGAGAGAGTTTGGAGACCAATGATGGAGAGTGAGAGAGTTTGGAGACCAAGGATGGAGATCGAGAGAGCTTGGAGACCAATGATGGAGAGCGGGACAGTTTGGAGACCAAGGATGGAGATCGAGAGAGAATGGAGACTTCGCGGGCAGAGCAAGAGTGCCGTGTGCAAAAGCGGATAACGGAACTCCACCGGACTTTGGACTCTCCCGTGAACTTTGAACCGGGAGAAGAAGTGCCACATCTCGGCAGTGGAGTGGCACACAGGCGTGCCACAAGCAATACGGGAATCAGCGGGACGGCAGCTGTGGGCAGAGCATCGGCTGGAAGCGGTACGTGAAGGACAAGTGGGTCAACCAGGAGGCACGGACTTTGGACCCGGAGTGGAGAGATCCAGCGGGCCGTGCGCAAAAGGGAAATAACGGTTCCCGGAGGCCCTATATAAGGCCGCAGAGCGCTGGCAGCTGGATCAGTCGATCACGAGGAGTCAAACCTTCAAGATCAGTTAAAATACGAAGTCAAGCAAGAAATCTACGAGGGAGCCACAACCAAGCGAGTCGTCGGAAACAGCGCCGTGGGAAGCATACAAGGAGCAAGATCGCCACGTCGAGACGTTCGGGATTGGGACATCAGGAATTTCCGAATTGAGAGACAAGTGGCTGAGTTCCGGAAGGCATCACACGGCTAAGTCAAGGCGTTCGTTTTCCAACTTTGTCACGACCACACCCTGGCGAGTCGCCCGGCGGGTCTGTCAGAGACATGCGGAAGAGTCCTACGACGAAGAACCGTCAGCCGGGGGAGGAAAGTTGTCTGAGACCCAGCGTACCTTGCCCGACCAAGCAAGACCTGGCGTGACGAACGAGCGGTAGATCGATTTGCGGTTTCAAGAGGCGGTCGCCTGGAGAGCCCTGCGATTACCGGCGAAGTTCCCGAACACCAACCGCCCAACTCCCCGAGTGCCAGAACGAAAAACTACTGGCCAGGAGACATCGCAGAGGACATCGGCAGCGACGCCAGCAGACATTTCCGGCAGCCACGTTACCACGTTATCGCCGCGCGGATCTCATTGGGGAGCGCAGGTGCGTCGCGGACGTCAAGCATTAGGGTGAAGCCGGGTGGAACGTTCGTCTGCGCTAGGCGTAAAGCAAAGTGAACTGCTAGGCAGCTTCCTGGCGGTAGCCTGGACTGTCAGCGCTATCTGAGCAAGAACCTAGCGGGACCGTCCGGGACAGAGCAAGGGACAGGCATTGCCTCGAAAGGCGTCGGCCTGCAGAGCAAGGCTTGTTCACCCTAGTCTGAGCCCACAAGGCCGAACTCTCTGCGAGTCTAAGGCGCAACAAGCGACCCCGAGGCAGCGCGTCGGCGAGCGAGCAGAGGCGGCCACTACGAGCGTTCCGAGACCCAGGAGCCAAGCGGAAGCCGAGTCAACGCGTCGACAAGCCAGAAGGAGGAGCACCAGCAGCCGGCGGAATCAGAGCAAGAAGATACAGAAGCCAGCCCGGCCACACACCCGCTGTACTAATACCACGAGAATAAATCCCACTGTTGCCATTAGAACCCTTTGTTTTCTCACTGATCTACGGGGCAATCACGTCATATAAATTTGGTGGGACGAACACACAATCTTCTGAGCTAGCCGCACGAATCTCGTAGCGAGCAGACATAAAATCAGTTCTTTACAAGGCTAACTATTCTTGGAACGCCAACTACCGATATTATCTAGGTCAGATTGAAGCAATATCGTATCATTTACGGTACTGACAGTCCTATAAATCTATAGACCATACGCATAAAGAAAGAAGTTACAAAAATTGATACAGGCACAAATGTCATTTATAACAAGAAAGGAAGTTAGCTTCGGCAAGCCGAAGCTTATATACCCTTGCAGCTATATTTATTAAATTTAAAAACACAAAAAATGATATTCCCAATAGTATAAGATAATATGTCAAAAAACACCGAAGCTATAATTTGTTTCATATTATTTTCTTACCAATTTTCCGATCGTTCCTATGGCAGCTATATGATATAGTCGTCCGATTTTGATAAAATAATTCGAAATTCAGAACTAATTAAAAAATGTTATTTCCAAGCGTTGGAGGTTATATGTTGAAAAACACCGAATCTATAATTTGTTTCCTATTATTTTTCCACCAATTTTCCGATCGTTCCTATGGCAGCTACATGATGTAGTCGTCCGATTTCGATAAAATTTAATTCCAAATTCAAAACTAATTAAAAAATGTTATTTCCAAGCTTAGGAAGTTATAAGCTAAAAAACACCAAAGATATAATTTCTTAAAATTTTTTTTTTCGATTATTCCTATGGGAGCTATAAGATATAGTTGTCCGATCCGGCTGGTTCCGACTTATATACTACCTGCAAAAGATATAAGACTTTTGGGAAAGTTTCAGCCCGATAGTTTTAAAACTAAGAGACTAGTTTGCGTAGAAACGGACGGACAGACGGACAGACGGACATGGCTAGATCGACTCGTCTAGTGATGCTGATCAAGAATATATATACTTTATGGGGTCGGAAACGTCTCCTTCACCGCGTTGCAAACTTCTGACTGAAATCATTATACCCTCTGCAAGGGTATAATAATAAATGCAAGGGTATAATAAATATTTCATTATTTCGCTGACCGTTTCCTTAACAGCTATATGTTAGAGTCTTCCGATTTGTATTAAATATAATTCGAAATTCTTAAAAATACACAAAATGTTATTTCCAATAGTATAAGATAATATAACAAAAATCACCGAAGATATAATTTGTTTCATATTATTTTCCCACCAATTTTCCGATCGTTCCTGTAGCAGCTATATGATGTAGTCGTCCGATTTTGATAAAATTTAATTCGAAATTCAGAACTAATTAAAAAATGTTATTTCCAAGCGTAGGAGGTTATATGTTAAGGAACACCGAAGCTATAATTTGTTTCATATTATTTTCCCACCAATTTTACGATCGTTCCTATGGCAGCTATATGATATAGTCGTCCGATTTTGATAAAATTAAATTTGAAATTCAGAACTAATTAAAAATGTTATTTCCAAGCGTAGGAGGTTATATGTTAAGGAACACCGAAGCTTTAATTTGTTTCATATTATTTTTCCACCAATTTTACGATCGTTCCTATGGCAGCTATATGATATAGTCTTCCGATTTTGATAAAATTTAATTCGAAATTTAAGACTAATTAAAAAATTTTACTTCCAAGGAAAGGAGGTAATATGCTAAAAAACACCAAAGATATAATTTTTTTAAATTTTTTTTCCGATTATTCCTACGGGAGCTATAAGATATAGTTGTCCGATCCGGCTGGTTCCGACTTATATACTACCTGCAAAAGATATAAGACTTTTGGGAAAGTTTCAGCCCGATAGCTTTAAAACTGAGAGACTAGTTTGCGTAGAAACGGACGTACAGACGGACAGACGGACATGGCTAGATCGACTCGTCTAGTGATGCTGATCAAGAATTTATATACTTTATGGGGTCGGAAACGTCTCCTTCACTGCGTTGCAAACTTCTGACTGAAATCATTATACCCTCTGCAAGGGTATAAAAATAATGAAAAACAAGAAAGAACGCTATAGTCGAGTGCCTCGACTATCAGATACCCGTTACTCAGCTTAAGGGACCAAAGAGAAATGGAAATAAGCAAGCAGCAAAGCAAGACTGAAATGCGCCACCTACCGGCGGTAGACAGATTTAAGCGTTATGGGCGTTAGGGTGGGCGTGGCAAATTTTTTTTTGGTCAACCGATAGGTATTGACGAGACCGATACAGTTCAGTTAAAATTTTGTATCTAGCATGAAAATTGTGGGCGCCACAGGCTTGGGCGGTTTGTGGGCGTTAGAGTGGGCGTGGCATATTCGCGTATCAAAATTGCGCTGCGTACAAAGCTACGGAATCTAAATCTGAAATCCTGATTCTATATCTTTGATAGTTTCCGAGATATCCACGTTCATATTTACGATTTTTTGAAGTTTGGGGGCGGTTTGTGGGCGATAAAGTGGGCGTGGCAAACTTTTTTTTTTACTCAATCGATAGGTATTAATGAGAACAATACATTTCAGTTAAAATTTTTATTCTAGCATCAAAACTGTAGGAGCCACAGTTTTGGGCGGTTTGTGGGCGTAAAAGTGGGCGTGGCACTCTACTGAAACAAACTTGCGCTGCGTAAGAAGCTCAGAAATCTGCACGCCAAATCTCAATAGCCTAGCTCTCATAGTTTCCAAGATCTCAGCGTTCATCCGGACAGACAGACGGACAGACGGACAGACGGACAGACGGACATGGATAGATCGACTCGGCTAGTGATCCTGATCAAGAATATATATACTTTATGGGGTCGGAAACGCTTCCTTCTGCCTGTTACATACTTTCCGACGAATCTAGTATACCCTTTTACTCTACGAGTAACGGGTATAATAAAGGGCCAAGAAAGGTTCTCTGAGGAAGTCCAGATGTCGCTTTGTAATGATTTGATAATGCACCACCTACTTCAACATGATAACGTCGGTTATCCAAATACGATGCTATCCAATTAAGAAAAGAGGAGTGAAAGCCAAGTTTGGAAAATTTAGCCTTTAGGGCAGAGCGACAAACATTGTCAAAAGCTTTGCCAAAATCTGTGTAAATCGTGCCCATCTGTGAATAATCCTCAAATGCATATATATAGTGATGCGTAAAAATAGCCAAGTTGGTCGTGGTAGATCGACCGGGCATGAAGCCATGTTGATAAGGTTCGATATAAGACGTTATTAAGTAAGAACATTTCTTGAAAAGTATTCTTTCGAACAATTTAGCTATGTTGCTGATTTTAGCAATTGGCCTATAATTAGAAACATCAAATTTACTTCCTCCTTTATGGACCGGCATGACTCTAGAAATTTGCAATCTAATTGGGAATCTACCTTTAGACAAAGAAGAAGAGAACATAATTCGCAGGGGTAGGTAAAGACTGGCAATACAATTCTTAAGAAAGAATGAAGAAATTCCATCAAAGTCTAGCTTTGGAGAATCATCAATATAACTAATTGCTTTAGAAATATCATCATACGATATGTCCAGACTTCCTATGTTGCAAATTTCTGAAATTGAATTTAAAGTTTCCTGGACATACCAATCTTCGGAAGGTTTAATGTTCGAGAAAAAACAGGCAGCAATCAAATTGGTGATATTGGCCTCGGTGGAAGCAACAACATCACCGTACGACAATATTGAAGGTAAAGACGAATGTCATTTTTTACAGCTAGCGCCAAAAAGCCTTTAAAGGTTTAATAATTAGTTTCAATGCCGGGGTTTGATAGCAAAGCACCCCAATTTAAGGATACCAGGCAATCCCTTAGGGAACTCAGACTAGCGGGATCAAATATATATCTAGGATTAGAATCAATAAATGGCGGAAAGCTGTCAAATTCGATGTTTAAGCACAAGGGTTTGTGATGTACAACACAATTTGAAATCGTAAATTCAGCCAGAGTTACGTTAGAATGAACAATAGAATTAATGAAGATTAAATCATTGCAAATCATTGAAAATATTATTAATTTGGATGAGGCCCATACTAAAACAGTCATCAATGATAATTATTTAATGTGAATGATGTACATTTCCGGGCACCATAGATGCTTGTGGGTCCCACGTCCAGAAAACAGAACTGAGGTTGAAGTCTCCTGCCACACATATGCCATCAGGGCCCTACAAGCTGGCATGGATGTCAAAGATGTTGTCTAGGTGAGCCTGGTAAAGCCCAGAGTCACTGCCAGATGGAACATAGGAAGCCACAAACGATATCTTCCCGGATGAGCCAGACACCGTCACCGCCAACTGGTCCAGAAGCGAGTCATTATTAAGGAGTCGAATTACAATGCAACAGAATTTACGGCTAACAGCCACGATGACACCACCTCCTCTCTCGCACTGTATTCTGCAGAAGTCTCTTTCTGTGCAAGAATCAGAAATCTACATACCAGTCTTTTAACTTTTGTAGTTTCCGAGATCTCAACGTTCATCCGGATGAACAGACGGACAGACGGACTAGATCGACTCGGTTAATGATCCTGATCAATAATATATATACTTTATGTGGTCGGAAACGCTTCCTTCTACCTGTTACATACTTTCCGACGAATCTAGTGTACCCTTTTACTCTACGTGTCACGGATATAAAATATATATGTCCCTTTAAAATTGACCATTTTTATATCCGTTACTCGTAGAGTATGTTACAGGTAGAAAGAATCGTTTCCGACCCCATAAAGCACATATACTCTTGAACAGAATTACTAGCCGAGTCGATGTATCCATGTGTGTCTGTCCGTCCATCCGTCTGTCCGTCCGTCTGTCCGAATGAACGCTGTGATCTCGGAAACTATAAAAGCTACAATACTGGGGTTAAAACTGATCCTACAGTTCTAATGCTAGAAAAAACTCACTTACAACCAAAAACCGCCCAAGACTGTGGCGCCCACAATTTTCATGCTAGAAAAAAATGTAAACGGAATGTATTAGTCTCGTCAATACCTATTGGTTGATCCAAAAAAAACCGCCCAAAACTGTGGCGCCTACAATTTTCCTGCTACAAAAAATTTTAAATGAAATGTATTAGTCTCGTCAATACCATTTTGCCACGCCCCCTTTAACGCTCGCAAAACGCCCAAGACTGTGACGCCAATAGATTTCATGCCAAAAATAAATTTTAGCTGAAACATATTTGTCTCGTCAATACCTATCGATTGCCACGCTCACTCTAACGCCTATAATGCTTAAATCTGTCTGCCGCGCATATAACCATATTTTGAGATAGCAAGTAGCATTATGCATCCGGACTAAAAGTGCACCCTTACCTTATAAGCAGAGTGTACAGACAATCTCGAAAACGGATCTTTAAATAATAAAGTATTTTGTTTAACAAAGCCGAACATTGCATAACCCTTTGGTAATATAAAATTCAGGTGCTCGTTAAACATAAATTTGTCATCAAATAATACCCGCAGATCAACTATTTCATCCAAAACAGAGAGAGGGTGGTTATTAATGTGATAAGTGGATGTAATGGTTACAGGACGTTTCGCATAACGAACGATGTGGCATTTGTTAAGATTTAAAGGCAAACTATTCTTGGAACACCAACTACCGATACTATCTAGGTCAGATTGAAGCAATATCGAATCATTTACGGTACTGACAGTCCTATAAATCTTTAGATCATCCGCATAAAGAAGGAAGTTAGAAAAATAAATACAGGCACAAATGTCATTTATAAAAATAATGAAAAGAAAAGTGTCAAGAGAGCTATCCTGAGGAAGTCCAGATGTCGCTTTATAAGGATGGGATAATGCAACACCTACTTCAACATGATAACGTCGGTTATCCAAATACGATGCTATCCAATTAAGAAAAGAGGATTAAAAGCCAAGTTTGGAAAGTTTAGCCTTTAGGGCAGAGTGACAAGCCTTGTCAAAAGCTTTGGCCAAATCTGTGTTAATCATGTACATCTGTGAATGACCCACAAATGCATGTATACTGATTCGTAAAAATAGCCAAGTTGGTCGTCGTAGCTCGATCGAGTATGATGCCATGTTGATTAGGTTCGACATAAGACCTTATTATGAAAGATAATTTTTTGAAAAGTATTCTTTCGAACAATTTAGCTATGTTTGCTGATTTTAGCAATTGGCCTATAATTAGAAATATCAATTTACATCCTCCTTTATGGACCGGCATGCCTCTAGAAATTTTCAATCTAATTGGGAATCTACCTTTAGACAAAGAAGAAAATAACATAATTCGGAAGGATAGGTAAAGACTGGCAAAAAAATTCTTAAGGAAGGATGAAGAAATTCCATCAACGTCTAGCCTTAGTCATCAAAATAATTAATTGCTTCAGAATTATCATCATACGATATGTCCAGACTTCCTATGTTGCAAATTTCTGAAATTGAATTTAAAGTTTCCTGGTCATACCAATCTTCGGAAGGTTTAATGTTCCAAAAAAAAACAGGCAGAAAACAAATTGGCGATATTGGCCTCGGTGGAAGCAAAAACATCACCGTACGACAATGTTGAAGGTATAGACGAATGTGATTTGTTACAGCTAGCGCCAAAACGCCTTAGGGTTGGCCTTTAAACTATGCTCAACTTCACAAATGTATTGGTTATATAGAAATTTATTAAGAAACTCAAACTCACGTTTGTCTTGTATCCTTCACCATCGGCTCGGTTATGTGTTTTAGGATATTTTTTGTAGTATTTTTTCCTAAGGTTTTTGTATTTTTGCAGTCCTTTAGTATACCGAGGAAACCTGTAGGTACTTTGGAACGGACTATGCTGTCAAGAGTATTTCTAATCGTTGAGAGAAAGGATTTATAATTAGTTTCAATTCAAGTGTTTGATAGCAAGGCACCCCAATTTAAGGATACCAGGCAATCCCTTAGGGAACTCAGACTAGCGGGATCAAATATATATCTAGGATTAGAATCAATAAATGGCAGAAAGTGGTCAAATTCGATGTTTAACCACAATGGTTTGTGATGTACAACACAAATTGAAATCGAAAATTCAGCCAGAGTTACGTTAGAATGAACAATAGAATTAATGAAGATTTAATCAAGAAGCTTATGCAAATCATTGAAAATATTATTAATTTGGGTGAGGTCCATACTAACACAGTCATCAATGACAATTATTTCATGTGAATGATACACTTTTCCGGGAACCATAGCTGATGCTTGTGGTGTGGTGTGTCCCACGTGCAGAAAACAGAACTTTGGTTGAAGTTTTCTGCCACACATATGCCATCAGAGTCCTTCAAGCTGGCATGGATGTTAGAGATGTTGTCTAGGTGAGCCTGGTAAAGCCCAGAATCACTGCTAGATGGAACATAGGAAGCCACAATCGATATCTTCTCGGATGAGCCAGACACCGTCATCGCCAACTGGTCCAGAAGCGAGTCATTATTAAGGAGTCGAATTACAGTGCAACAGAATTTACGGTTAACAGCCACGATGACACCACCTCCTCTTTCGCACACGCCTACTCTAACGCCCACAACGCTTAAATCTGTCTACCGCAGGTAGGTGGCGCATTTCAATCTCGCTTTGCTGCTTGCATATCTCCATTTCCTTCGGTCCCCTTAGCTGAGTAACGGGTATCTGATAGTCGAGGTACTCCACTATAGCGTTCTTCCTTGTTATACCCTTGCAGAGGGTATATTGATTTCAGTCAGAAGTTTGCAACGCAGTGAAGGAGACGTTTCCGACCCCATAAAGTCTATATATTCTTGATCAGCATGACTAGACGAGTCGATCTAAAGTAGTCTCTCAGTTTTAAAGCTATCGGGCTGAAACTTTCCCAAGAGTCTTATATCTTTTGCAGGTAGTATACAAGGTGAGTTCCAAAGTAAACAGGACTTTTTGAATCTAGCGCCCTCTTGTGGCGCTATCTATATGTCAACTGGTGCGTTAGAATCTGCTATCGTTTGTCGACTTCCAGTAAAAATTTCTTGACATTTCATCTATTGGAAGTGAGGTTATTGCGTTTTAAGTGTCAGTATGTTTTTGTCATCGGTGCGAAAATGATCTTCGAACAAAGAGCCAACATTAAATTTTGTTTTAAAATTGGTAAAACTTTTACCGAAACGTTTCAATTGATGAAACAAGTTTATGGCGATGATTGTCTATCCCGTAGCAGAGTGCACGAGTGGTTTCAACGTTTTCAAAGTGGTGGTGAGGACATAAATGACGATGGACATGTGGGCCAACCAAAATCCGTGATCACCGAAAATTCCATCGAAACTGTGCGTGAATTCATAAAAAACAAGAAAGAACGCTATAGTCGAGTGCCTCGACTATCAGATACCCGTTACTCAGCTAAAGGGACCAAAGGGAAATGGAAATAAGCAAGCAGCAAAGCAAGACTGAAATGCGCCACCTACCGGCGGTAGACAGATTTAAGCGTTATGGGCGTTAGGGTGGGCGTGGAAAATTTTTTTTTTGGTCAATCGATAGGTATTGACGAGACCGATACAGTTCAGTTAAAATTTTGTATCTAGCATGAAAATTGTGGGCGCCACAGGCTTGGGCGGTTTGTGGGCGTTAGAGTGGGCGTGGCATACTCGCGTATCAAAATTGCGCTGCGTACAAAGGTTCGGAATCTAAATCTGAAATCCTGATTCTATATCTTTGATAGTTTCCGAGATATCCACGTTCATATTTACGATTTTTTGAAGTTTGGGGGCGGTTTGTGGGCGATAAAGTGGGCGTGGCAAACTTTTTTTTAAGTCAATCGATAGGTATTGATGAGAACAATACATTTCAGTTAAAATTTTTATTCTAGCATCGAAACTGTAGGAGCAACAGTTTTGGGCGGTTTGTGGGCGTAAAAGTGGGCGTGGCACTCTACTGAAACAAACTTGCGCTGCGTAAGAAGCTCAGGAATCTGCACGCCAAATCTCAATAGCCTAGCTCTCATAGTTTCCAAGATCTCAGCGTTCATCCGGACAGACAGACGGACAGACGGACAGACGGACAGACGGACAGACGGACAGACGGACAGACGGACAGACGGACATGGCTAGATCGACTCGGCTAGTGATCCTGATCAAGAATATATATACTTTATGGGGTCGGAAACGCTTCCTTCTGCCTGTTACATACTTTCCGACGAATCTAGTATACCCCTTTACTCTACGAGTAACGGGTATAATCATCCGAAATCATCATTGAAATTCATGAAAATAGAATTGAACATCTCCAAAACATCGATTTATCGCATTTTGACCGAACATTTGGGCTTACAAAAGGTGTGTGCACGGTTTGTTCCGCACAAATTGACTGACGTCCAAAAATTGCTCAGAATTCAACATTCGAAGGACATCATTAAAGAGGCAAAAAAAGACCAGATCTTCCTTTACAAGATTGTGACTGGTGACGAAACGTGGTGTTTTCAATATGATCCCGAAACGAAACGACAGAGTGCTGAATGGAAGGCGCTGGACGAGCCGAAACCCAAAAAACCGCGCCTGGAGAATTCAAAAGTGAAGACAATGCTGATTTGTTTTTATGATTCCAGGGGTATTGTCCACAAAGAATTTGTTCCACCCGGCCAAAACGTTAATGCGGTATTCTACCTTGGAGTTTTGAAGCGTTTGGTGCGCCGTATTCGAGGCCCGAATATCGCGAAGATGGAAGCTGGCGTTTGTTGCACGATAATGCGCCGTCTCATCGATCGACGCTTGCGTCCGACTATTTTACCAAAAATCACATTTTAACCATCAACCACTCCCCGTATTCACCTGATATGGCACCGTGCGAAATGCATTTGCCGATGAAAGGAAAGCGTTATGCAGACGTAGAGGCCATTCGCTGTATTAAAGCAAAAGGAGACTATTTTGAATAAAATAAATTGATTTTGCCGAAAGAACTATTTGTTCTGTCTTTTTTTTTAAAGTCCTGTTTACTTTGGAACTCACCTTGTATAAGTCGGAACCAGCCGGAACACTATAACGCTCATAACGCTTAAATCTGTTTAACGCCCACATTACCATATATTGAGATCAGGAGTAGATGGCGCATTTCAGTCTCGCTTTGCTCCTTGCAGATCTCCATTTCCCTTTTGTCCCTTAAGCTGGGTAGCGGGTATCTGATAGTTGAGGTACTTGACTATAGCGTTCTTCCTTGATTTTACTGTTTTAATACAACACCCTTTATGGCACATAATTATTGTCCGTACGAGTTCGTTTTCGGCAAACAAAGCAACAAAGCAACCAATCTAAAATGTAGATGACTATGCGAATGAATGAAAATATAGATTAGAAATAGCGTATAAACGGGCTAGGATACTATTCGAACAGAAAAGGGCTAGGAATAACAAACATTATGATAGAAAGGTAAATAAATTTGATATTAAGATAGGAGAAAAAGTCTTACTAAGAAATGAAACAGGTCATAAGTTACATCCCGTTTACATAGTACCATTTGAGGTAAGAGAAATTAAAGATAATGATAATATAATAATAAAAACTAATAAGAATAAAGAAAATTTCTGAATAAAATAGATAATATATATATTTACATGAGTCGTTCTTCGACCGAATAAAAAATCAGGAGATTTTTTATATTGGTTGGTTATTCTTTATTAGAACGTTGGAAAAAGACTAATTGTATGTTACAGAATTGGTTAGAATGAAACCTCGGTTTGCGTCTTAGAATTTACTGTTAGTGCATTAGGTGACGCAATCGCAAGTGGATGATGCGATCGCCACTTCTTTGTTTATGTTTACATAATTTGGTCTTATTAGATTTTGCGATCTTATTGGATTTTTACGTTTATGGAATTACGTCATTGTTGACAATCGGACTTAATCAATTTTCTTTGTTTGTTTGCATTGCGGGATCTCGAGCTTCTATATCGTTTTTAATCAAAGCCGAAATTGGCTATTCTGTTTATTTGTGAACGGTTTCGTTCTTTAAACTGGTGGCCGTTGAGAAATCGCAGTGCAGACACGTCACTCCCCCATCACTTAGACAAAATCGTATGGTTATTTATGTGATTTTGGGGTATAGTTGTGGTATTTCTTGTAACTCTTGTGTTTCTATTGTTGGGTCGTCACCTTTTGTGTTATTGTATTTTATAAGTATTCTTTTAGGTATTTCCTTAAATTTATAAAGTAGGTACAGTGATACACTTAATATTAAGAGACCCAGTGTTACAATTACAATTATTTTGTAAATCTGGTTTTCTTTATTTTGTTCAAAAAATATTTCTTTTGCTTGGATGTATGATATTGGGTCTAATTTGGTGACATTATTTCTTGTGTATATGCTTTGTGTGTAGTCAGAATTATAATTGCTTATGGATAAATCGTTAATTGCAATTGAGCAATTGTGTATTTTGATCATATTGTTTCCTTCAATTACAATTTCATTTTTAATACAATTTTGATTTAGTATAGTTTTTGACAAATTCCATGTAACTATGATATTTGGTTCGACATAATTAATTTGGGTAGTTAATAGCGTTTTTGTGAA
This sequence comes from Drosophila subpulchrella, assembly GCF_014743375.2. Classification (NCBI taxonomy): domain Eukaryota; kingdom Metazoa; phylum Arthropoda; class Insecta; order Diptera; family Drosophilidae; genus Drosophila; species Drosophila subpulchrella. Next base: position 26,099 of record NW_023665724.1, on the reverse strand, counting down.
CCTGCAACTAGTATTTGTTTGATTAACAAGACCTAAAAGACATGCGTTGGTAACAGGTTTTTTTGTTTCTTTGTTATACAAACTATTTCTGTACACGTAATATTTGTTTTGGGTGTTATCTTGTAATATTTTATTATTTTCATCTGGATAAGGTAATATTTCGTATACGGGAAGTTTCTTTATTTCTCTGGGTATGTGGGATATAATTAAAATTTCGTTTGAATCTGACCTAAGCCAAGTTGAGGTTTTTATGTTCAGAAGTATCTCAGAATTAATGTTTGTCAAGTAGTCGTGTTTTAATAACTTTGGATTGAATATTCCTAATCTTGCTAACTGCATTCCCATTTCCAGGTCTTCAATGTATTCTGCGAAATGTTCTAAATTAAAAATCAATAATTCAAGTATTTTTTCGTTTTCGTTGTATTCGAGATGCTTGTTTATTATATCGATGCCTTTGTTAACTGTATCGATTATATTATTTAGTTCGTTTACCTGTACACTGTTTTGAGCTATTACATTGATTTTTTCTTCTAATTCTTCTTTATCATTATTGTCTAATGTTCCAAAAAGATATTTGTAAGCTGTTCCTACAAAATTAGCTAATCCTCTTTTGTTTCTTTTAACAATTTTTAACCCATTCATTTCTCTTTGTAGTTTCCCGTGAATTATGGGAGCCTTTCTAAATTTGGTATTTACCTCAAAATGTTGTCGTTTTTTATTAAGTTGTTCTATTTTAGCTTCTTTTATAATTTGGCTATTATATGCAGGGGTACCTGCATAAATAAAAATATCAGCTGGGGTTCTACCTGTTGCATTGTGTTTTATTTTATGATTGTAAGTATACAGTATTACTTCCATTTTCATAAGTTTATTTTCCGGATTGTCGCTGGTCTCGATCACACGTATTTTTTCGTTAATTGTTTTGTGTAGTCTTTCTACATCTGATACTCCATTTTTACTTGTTGTTATCTGAATATTTACTTTTTCTGTGTCCAGCCAATTTTTAAGCGCTATACTCATAAAAGCACTATCCCTATCTGTTTTCAAGGTTCTGGGTTTTCCCATTGAATTGAATATTCGAAAAAGTCCTCTTTTAACTTCCATCCAGTCCTTTCCGTTTAATTCAATCGCGCTTCCAAATTTTGAGTATAAATCAATACAAGTTAGGTAATTTTGATTTTTGATCGTGTAAATATCTGCGACGTAAATTTCCCTACAAAATTCTGTTTCTGGAGTTGTTTTTAATAAAAGCGATGTTTTTCTGTGTTCGGTTTTTGCTTGGTTACAAACATTACACTCATTAATTAAATTCTGAATTAAATTCTGGTAGTCGGGATAATAATAGGTTTCTTTGAAAAGCCTTACCATTTTTTCAATTCCTGGGTGCAATAGTTTTTCGTGGTTGCTAACAATAATTTCTTTAAATTCAGCGTAAGTTGTTATTTCCTGTAATTTAATTACTGCTCTTACAATTTTTGTAGTAGTGTTCATAACCTGTTTAAAAGCTTCTTGAATGATTTCAAAATCAGAGTCGTGTTCGATGTAAAGTGCACTTGACTTGGTACAAAAGTGTTTTATTAATATTTGCTTAGCTTTTTCGATGTTTAATTCATTAAACATTATTTTAATCTTGACTTTCTTAAAATAATTTTCACTTTCTTCACCTTCTGTATTGCTTCGAATCATTTCTACCTGTCTTGCGAAATGATTGATTGGTTTTTCAGTAATTGTTATTAAACTTTCATTATCTTCTTCAGCGCTATGTGCTGTTGCTTTGTTACTGCCATAGTATACTTCGTTAATTTTGATTCTTGACAATGCATCGGCTACGTGATTTTGCTTTCCTTCTAAATATTTTATTTCGAAGTCATATTCTCCTAACCTTATCTTCCATCTTTGCAGTTTCATATTAGGTTCTTTGATATTGTTTAGCCAGACTAACGGCTTATGGTCACTTAATATCTCAAATCTTCTTCCGAATAAATAGGGTCTTAAGGTTTTTGTTGCCCATACTATAGCTAATAATTCTTTTTCAATTGTACTATAGTTTTCTTCATGTGCATTTAGAGTCCTACTAATGTAACTGATTGGTTTGTTATCCTGAGAAAGAACTGCTCCTAATGCAAAGTTGCTAGCATCAGTAGTTAATTGAAACCTTTTTCCAAAATCTGGACAAATCAGTATGGGATCGTTTATGATAAGTTGTTTTAATTTATTGAATGCTGCAATAAATGTATCATCTTTGAATGTCACTTTAGAACCAGCTTTTAAACATTTAGTTAAAGGTTTTGAAATGTCTGCGAAGTTTGGAATGAATTTTCTGTAATAACCGCAAAGACCAAGAAATGATTTTATTTCTTTTTGAGTTTTGGGAATTGGAAATTTATTGATTGCCTTAACCTTTTCTGGATTTGGCATTACACCGTTTGGTCCAACTATGTGTCCCAAAAATTCTGTTTCTTTTTTCAAAAATTCACATTTGTCTAGTTGTAATTTTAGATTAGCGTTTTTAAGTTTTTCGAAAACAATTTTTAATGAAGTAAGGTGTTCGTCAAGAGACGTAGAGAAAATAATTATATCGTCCAAGTATACAAGGCAATGCTTGTTTATTAATTCACGAAGGACATTGTTCATGCATCGCTGAAAAGTTGCAGGTGCATTTTTTAATCAAAATGGCATTCGTGTGTACTCGTAGTGTCCGTACTTTGTGGAAAACGCTGTTTTGTTTATGGAATTTTGGTCCATTTCGATCTGGTGGAAACCTTTAGCCAAATCAATGGTGGTAAAATATTGACACCGTCCTAGCTTGCCTAGTATTTCGTCCATATTGGGAATGGGAAATTTATCACTAATAGTGATCTCATTTAAGCCCCTATAGTCTACTACAAGTCTAAATTTTTGTTTACCTGAAGCATCTTCTTTTTTTGGTACTATCCACAATGGACTGCAATAAGGTGATTGGCTGTGCCTAATTATTCCTTGCTTTAACATATCCTGTATTTGAGACTCAACTTCTTTTTCAAATGAAAAAGGATACCCATACGGTTTTTTATAAATTGGATTTTCATGATGAGTTTTTATTTCATGCTTAACAACATTCGTAAAGGTCAAATTTTCACCATCACGATATTGAATGCATTTATATTGGTTAATTAATTTTAATAATTTAACTTTTTCTTCTTCATTTAAGTGTTCTAAGCGATAACTTTTTCCCTCTGCTAATTCATTTTGAACAGCATAATTTATTTCATCAGTATAATTTTTAGATTTTAGCAATGCCTCAAAATCATTTATTTGTGTTGGATTTTTCAAACTAATGTTTTTGTGTAAAAAAATGAGGCCACTAATAGTAGTGCGACTATTTAAATAATCAATATTTGCCTGGTTTGCCTCTAGTAACTTTCGTCCTAGTAGTATGTCATAATTGGAAGAAAAGTCGTGAATATAAAATATTTGTTCTTGAGTAAATAAACTATTAGGTGCAACTTTTACAAATTCATTTAGTTCATAATGACCTGTCATAGTGCGTATAATTGTCGGATCTTTATGTATGCTCCCGTTGAGAAAATTCTTTTTCATTAAGTTAATTGATGAACCGGTATCGACGAGGCAACGATAATTATGATTATTTATAGTTATTTCTATGTATGTAATTGGTCCGAGGCTTGCATTGGAAAATTTTCATTTTCATTATAAACATCTTCTTTGTACTCCTTATTTTGTTGATAATTTTCGTCTACTTGCATTCTTGATTGTCCACTATTACTTTCTCTGACTCTCTTTTGTGATTGGTTGGGTACTGAGCCCGATCGTCCACTTGGCTGTTGGCTTTGATTCATTGTATTATTTTGCTGTCCCTGAATTAAATTTCTTCGAAACTCTTGGTAACTTCCCCTATTTTGGTCAAAAGTATTATTTCTGTTATTCGATTGGAACCTATAATTTTGTGGAACCATTCTTTGGGGTTGGTTGGGGTGTGGTTGAATTGAAAGAGCTGGGCCAGGATTAAATTGTTGGGTGTTGTACAAATTAGTGAAAGGGTAGGGGTTACGTGTATAATTTGTTTGTTGATGCTTTTGAATTTTATTAACATTGATGTTATAATGTTTTAAATTTTCATTTTCTTCGTATAGCCCTTCTTGCTGAGCCGCTTGTTTCAGTTTAAGTACTGTTGAAATATCGCTTCTTGCTAATGTCATAAAAATTCTATCAGGTAATTTTCGTTGTATTAGGTTCTTTGTAGTCCTAAACATTGCTTCTGTGTACAATATTAATTCATTTGGATTTCCCTCAAGTTCTAATTTGTTGCTTATAACTAACTGCTTAAGCTCGATCTCGTTACAAAATTTTCTTAGATTACCTTGAAAATTAGTATTGTATAATCGCCTTAATAGTTCCTCCACAGGTGTTTGCGTTTTGTACTCGTCGATTAGGGCTGCTCTAAGATCTGGCCAGTTGTTGACTTGTAGAACTTGCAGAATCCTCTGGGCATCACCGGTGATTTGAAGTTCAATTGCTCCAAATATAACGCTTGTCTGTCGATCATTGGTTGTAGGATACAGACGCAAAAGGTAGTTAACTCTTCTGACAAAGGTTCCTAGGGTAGATGGATCTCCTTCAAACGTTGGAATATTCCGGATTTGGGACAAAAGCTGATTTAAGTTTTGCTCCGTCAATGGGTTGGGTGCCACACCAATTTGTGGTTGCCCTTGAGCTGGTGGTTGTTGGTCCATTTTGTTGTGTTTAATTAAATTCCACTCAACTTTATTACTGACCGAATTGGATTTATTCAGTAGTCGATTGAAATTTAATTTTTTATATTTTTTGTTCAGTGCCTTTAATTTGCACTTAGGTTCTTTTGCGGATCTCTTAGTTGCACTTCCGAGCTAGTCGAATAAATTGCTTACTTGTGGGCAATTCCACGCGCTGATCTGGATATCCTAGTTGTTTAGAAATATCCTTTTAATTGATCAGTAAGCTACCGACTTTGTTTTTTCGCAAGGATATTTTTTTTTAAAGAGATCCTACCGACTGCGCCATTTACATGAGTCGTTCTTCGCCCGAATAAAAAATCAGGAGATTTTTTATATTGGTTGGTTATTCTTTATTAGAACGTTGGAAAAAGACTAATTGTATGTTACAGAATTGGTTAGAATGAAACCTCGGTTTGCGTCTTAGAATTTACTGTTAGTGCATTAGGTGACGCAATCGCAAGTGGATGATGCGATCGCCACTTCTTTGTTTATGTTTACATAATTTGGTCTTATTAGATTTTGCGATCTTATTGGATTTTTACGTTTATGGAATTACGTCATTGTTGACAATCGGACTTAATCAATTTTTTTTGTTTGTTTGCATTGCGGGATCTCGAGCTTCTGTATCGTTTTTAATCAAAGCCGAAATTGGCGATTCTGTTTATTTGTGAACGGTTTCGTTCTTTAAACTGGTGGCCGTTGAGAAATCGCAGTGCAGACACGTCACTATATATATATATTTTTGTAGAATTGGCCTTTTCAACATAAAAATAATAACACAAATAAAAATAATAAAAAACAAGGAAGAACGCTATAGTCGAGTACTTCGACTATCAGATACCCGTTACTCAGCTAAAGGGACCAAAGGGAAATGGAGATATGCAAGCAGCAAAGCGAGATTTAAGTGCGCCACCTACCGGCGGAAGACAGATTTAAGCATTGTGGGCGTTAGGGTAGGCGTGGCAAATTTTTTTTTGGATCAATCGATAGGTATTGACGAGACCAATACATTTCAGTTAAAATTTGTTATCTAGCATAAAAATTGTGGGCGCCACAGGCTTGGGCGGTTTGTGGGCGTTAGAGTGGGCGTGGCATATTCGCATAACAAACCTGCGCTGCGTACAAGGCTACGGAATCTAAATCTGAAATCCCAATACTCTATCTTTGATAGTTTCCGAGATATCCGCGTTCATATTTACGGTTTTTTGAAGTTTGTGGGCGGTTTGTGGGCGTTAAAGTGGGCGTGGCAAACTTTTTTTGGGTCAATCGATAGGTATTGATGAGAACAATTCATTTCAGTTTAAATTTTTACTCTAGCATCAAAACTGTAGAAGCCACAGTTTTGGGCGGTTTGTGGGCGTTAGAGTGGGCGTGGCACTCTACTGAAACAAACTTGCGCTGCGTAAGAAGCTCAGGAATCTGCTCGCCAAATCTCAATAGCCTAGCTCTCATAGTTTCCAAGATCTCAGCGTTCATCCGGACAGACAGACGGACAGACGGACAGACGGACATGGCTAGATCGACTCGGCTAGTGATCCTGATCAAGAATATATATACTTTATGGGGTCGGAAACGCTTCCTTCTGCCTGTTACATACTTTCCGACGAATCTAGTATACCCTTTTACTCTACGAGTAACGGGTATAACAAGGAGTACCTCGACTATCAGATACCCGTTACTCAGCTAAAGGGACCAAAGGAAAATGGAGATATGCAAGCAGCAAATGCGCCACCTACCGGCGGTAGACAGATTTAAGCGTTGTGGGCGTTAGAGTGGGTGTGGCAAAGTTTTTTTTTAATCAATCGATAGGTATTGACGAGACCAAAACATTTGAGTTAAAAATTTTTATCTAGCACGAAAATTGTGGGCGCCACAGGCTTGGGCGGTTTGTGGGCGTTAGAGTGGGCGTGGCCAACTTTTTTTTAGATCAATCGATAGGTATTCAAGAGACCAATACATTTCAGTTAAAATTTTTTATCTAGCATAAAAATGGTTGGCGCCACAGACTTGGGCGGTTTGTGGGCGTTAGAGTGGGCGTGGCATATTCGCGTAACAAACTTGCGCTGAGATCCCGTTTCTCTATCTTTGATATTTTCCGAGATATCCGCGCTCATATTTACGATTTTTTTAAGTTTGTGGGCGTTAAAGTGGGCGTGGCAAACTTTTTAGGTCTTCGGTAGGTATTGATTAGAAGAATACATTTCAGTTAAAATTTTTGTTCTAGCATCAAAACTGTAGGAGCCACAGTTTTGGGCGGTGTGTGGGCGTTAGAGTGGGCGTGGCACTCTTCTGAAACAAACTTGCGCTGCGCAGGAATCTCAGGAATCTGCATGCCTAATCCTAGTATTGTAGCTCTTATAGTTTCCGAGATCTCAGCGTTCATACGGACAGACGGACAGACGAACAGACGGACATGGCTAGATCGACTCGGCTAGTGATCCTGATCAAGAATATATATACTTTATGGGGTCGGAAACGCTTCCTTCTGCCTGTTACATACTTTCCGACGAATCTAGTATACCCTTTTACTCTACGAGTAACGGGTATAAATAGCTGGCGTTTGCTGCTGCGCGCTGGGCTTCGGCGTATGCTGCTGGTGGGGCTGGCGGGCGTCGGATGCGGTGGACTGCTTCAAAGCTGTTGGGGAGAAGCCACATGATACGCGAAGTACCCCGTTGACCGAAATAAATGACACTTGATGTTCACTTTACAAAATAGGCGGGGGAGCGACCGCAGATTATTCTCATGTACTGCCAGAATCGAACTACTTAAATCTAAGCTGAGTTCCGCGCTCTAAAGCGCAGCGCAGACTTCACGGAGGGGAGCTGGGAACAGAGCGGAATAGCGGGAGAGCGAGGAAGCGGTGCAGTAGGAGAGCGGTGCCGGGGTCCAGACTCGGCGGACAGTGGGCCTGAACAAATACGTTCAAGTAGAGAAATTAGCAAAGGCCCTAGAAGGTGCCCCAATACAGCAAAACACCTGTCATGGAGGCTGGCACATTCAGCACACTGGAAGATGCCATGTCGAAATTCGTAAATAGTTGCGCAGATTCAAAAGGCGCTGTCCTGTTCAACAATAGAAGCAACCGTGGAAATTACCGCGGAAGAGTTAATAATAACAACCTATAATAACAATAATAGTAACCGTGGTTCTATAGCAATAATAGAGGACGAGGACAATATAGAGGAAGCTATGGAGGTAATGGCAACTTGAACAGAGGCCAAAGTCATAGCGCAAACAGAGTCAAAATCATGTAAGAGTTGCTCAAAGTAACTCGGGAAACTCCCAAACCCCTTTAGAAACTCAGAACTAGAATGTAAGGTTAGGTTAGGTTAACCCGTACGGCCCTCACGGGACCACGCATAGGCCAATATGGCCCTTAGTTGTCTGGTTGATTTGTATGAATCTTGAGATGAGTTAAAGGGTTTTTATGTCCATAAGGATCGCGGTGTTTTTGGCGAAGGCAAGAAGTTCGCCTGGTTTCCTGCTGGAGGCGTCTCCTAGTGATGCCAGTACTGGGACACCGAAGTATCTTCTTCTTGCTCGTGAGAGCGTCGGGCAATTGCAGATGAGATGTTCCAGGGCTTCAATAGCCCCCGATTCATCTCATTTCCTGCAGGTGCGGCTGTTGAGTATTCTGAGTGTGGTTGCGTGTGATGCGGCCAGACAGTGTCGTGTGCAGTCTTTCCGTGATAGATGCAGTACATAGTGGCTGAGTTTATCCTTGCGCTCTTTGCACATAGTTCTTGAGATTCGGCAAGTCTTGGTAATCCTCCACCTGCTTTTTGCTCGCGTGTCCGCCTGTTTCTCCAGGGCTCTTTGTAGCGTTCGAAGGAAGATAGGCACGTTCTCCGTTCTCTCGTTCGTGAGCTCTACGCCCTCCTTTGCAAGAACGTCAGCTGTCTCGTTGCCATCGATGCCCTGGTAGCTGGGAACCCAATAGACCCGCACTGACTCTGACGTGCTGAGGCTGCCTCCATTCTCGCCATTACATTTTTGGAACTGACCGTTGACGACTGCATAGATCTTATCGCCGCTTGGCTGTCCACGAACAAGTAGACCACATCATTTGGTCTGTTTGTATTTTGTGCCACTTCTGCCGTTTTTCTTATGGTAAAGCCTGTAATATGCTGCAGTCGCTGGGTAGCTTATAAGACAGCCTTATTTCAGCCTTCCATCTTGAAGCCGTCTGTGTATATGTTGAGGTGTTGAGTCTGTTCCCGACCCGTTTTCCAGTCGTCTGGGCCCATGAGCGAGGTTGTTTTAACCTCCGGGCACATTCTGGGTAGTCCGTTTTGTTGATCATGCTTCAGCCGATTAAACTATGCCCGAAACTTTGCGTCGCCATGTTACCGGATGCAACAAGACCTTGTGCTACCTTTCCTGTAGTCAGTTGAGCGTGGATACCTATGGGGTCTATTCCGAGGATCGTTTCTAGAGCTTTGGTTGGGGCTGACCGCAGCGCCCCCGTTATGCAGTCCAGTGAATGCCACTGAGTTTTCGCCATAAGCTCGGTGGATGCCGAGTTTTTAGTGGCTTGCCACCACACAAAGGCCCCATACAACAGAGTCGGAAGCACCACCGAGATGTAGATCCAGTGCATCAGAGCAGGTGACAGGCCCCAAGTGCTGCTAAGCATCTTCTTGGATGCATATAGCGCCACGGTGGCCTTTTTCACCCTTTCCACTACATTGGGTCTCCATGCCAGCTTGCAGTCCAGTACTGTGCCGAGGTATTTGACCTGTGCTTTCGGGGTCAGCCTGGTTGCGCCAATTTTCGGGGGGTTCATTTCGGTACCTTTTATCTCTTAGTAAAGAGAATGAGGTCCGTCTTGTCCGCATTGATACTGGGTCCCACCATTTCAGAACACTCAAATACCTCCCTGAGTGTTGATTCCATTATGGAGCTAAGGGTCGATGGACAGACTCCCATAATAATTATGCCTATGTCGTCCGCATAGGCTGTTATTTTTGGAGCTCTCCTCTGGAATCTCTTAATTAGGTCGTCGACCACCAAATTCCATAGGAGAGGCGAGAGGACCCCACCTTGTGGTGTGCCTCTGTGTGCTCCCTTTACCATCAAAGCAGTGCCCCACTCTGAATGTATCCGCCTGCAGCTAAGCCGGTTTCTTAACCAGCGGCATATTGCGGTGTGCGTGTTGGTCGCTTCTAGGCGATCCATTATAGCATCCGTTTTGCCATTGTTGAATGCTCCGGATATATACGAATACTTCAAGCGCATATTCCTTAATGTTCTCAACGGTTACTAATAGCGAGTGTAGTGCCGTTTCCACAGATTTCCATTTGGTGTAGGGCTGCTGGTTGGATGACAAGAGTCTTTTTATATCGTTCCTGATGTGTTGATCCAGCAGCTTTTGCAGTGTTTTGAGTATGAAAGAGGTAAGGCTTATCGGCCTGTAATCCTTGGGGCTTGCGTGACTTCACTTTCCCGCTTTTGGAAGGAAAACAATCCGAGAGGTCTTCCTTCGGACTGGGAAATAGCCCGTGCTTAGACATGCCGAGTATATTTTATAAAGCCATGGGGTGATCCTTTCCTTGGTCACCTGTAACATGGCTGGAAATATTCCATCTAATCCTGGTGCCTTATAGCCCGCAAAGGAGTCTATGGCCCAGTTGATTTTCCTATGTGTTATAAGATCATTCGGGAGGCGCTCTTCGCCAGTTACTATTTCCTGATGCGTGCTGGCGTCTAGGACATCCGTGCAACCTGGGAAGTGCGATTGAATAAGTGCTGTTACGGCATCTTCACTGCCCTCAGTCCACTGTCCCTTGTCGCATTTTAGCTGACTCTGTATGGTAGGTTGCTTAGCAAGCAACTAACTAACTAACTACACAACTAATCCCAACCTTAATATGTTTGTAGGATTTAAAAATTCATGTAGTAACATAAATCTTACATTTTTGATCGACACAGGAGCAGACATTTCTCCAATTAAAGAAAATTCTGATGTATTCAAAGAAGTACAAAAAGAAACAATAGTGAACATACAAGGCATTACACATGGTACAATCCGGTCTAATGGTTTGGTTAGAATTGAGCTACAAACAGATAAGTACATAATATGTCATAATTTTCACCTAGTAACAGTAAACTTAGCAATACCCTGGGATGGAACATTAGGTCGACTTCATACAAAACTTCAATTGTAAGCTAGTTTGTGAACCATGGGGTGATTGGTTATTAATTCGACCAAACAATTTAAAATACCCATTTCAGTTGTCCGAAACTTAAAATTAAACTCTACAGGAGAAATAAGAAATTTTAACTGAAATGTATTAGTCTTGTCAATACCTATCGATTGGTCCAAAAAAAAATTTGCCACGCCCACTCTAACGCCCACAAGCCGCCTAAACCTGTGGCGCCCACAATTTTCATGCTAGAAAAAAATTTTAACTGAAATATATTAGTCTCGTCAATACCTACAAAAAAAAGTTTGCCACGCCCACTATAATGCCCATAACGCTTAAATCTGTTTACCGCCCACATAACCATATATTGAGATCAGGAGTAGATGGCGCATTTCAGTCTCGCTTTGCTGCTTGCAGATCTCCATTTCCCTTTTGTCCCTTAAGCTGGGTAACGGGTATCTGATAGTTGAGGTACTCGACTATAGCGTTCTTCCTTGATTTTACTGTTTTAATACAACACCCTTTATGGCACATAATTATTGTCCATACGAGTTCGTTTTCGGCAAACAAAGCAACCAATCTAAAATGTAGATGACTATGCGAATGAATAAAAATATAGATAAGAAATAGCGTATAAACGGGCTAGGATACTATTCGAACAGAAAAGGGCTAGGAATAAGAAACATTATGATAGAAAGGTAAATAAATTTGATATTAAGATAGGAGAAAAAGTCTTACTAAGAAATGAAACAGGTCATAAGTTACATCCCGTTTACATAGGACCATTTGAGGTCAGAGGAATTAAAGATAATGATAATATAATAATAAAAACTAATAAGAATAAAGAAAATTTCTGAATAAAATAAATAATATATATATATATATTTTTGTAGAATTGGCCTTTTCAACATAAAAATAATAACACAAATAAAAATAATAAAAAAAAATTACACAAAACATTTTTACAAAAATATTTCAAAAATGTTATTTTAGAATAAATATAAGCAAAAAATAATCAAAACATTAAAATAACTTCATAAGATTACGTTATTTTTCAAAAGGAGGGAGATGTAGTGTAGCTTATATCCAATGACCATTGTACTCAAGTACAGTAATAAATATTATTAACTAAAACAATCTGACACTTTGTTGCAATGTGTACATAAACACTTAACTTCAGTTCAAGTGTTATATGATCCTCCACCAAGACGCATACACAACATTCTCCTCTTATATGTTCATAAACATATATATATGATGTATAATGCAGCCGCTCTGCTGCTGTCCTCAGCAGCAGCGCCGCCCTTCGATCTTAGGCATCAATTAAGTTAAAATTGTAACACATATTCATTCGATCAGGATCCAGTGAAGCGACCTGTATAGTCGCTCTCTAAGTAAATAATTATAAAATAAAATCTGGGCTATTACTATGGATGCTCCGAACTTATTACGGTGCAGATTTTAGAGATCCCTGCGCAGCGCAAGTTGGTTTCGTCAGTGTGCCACGCCCACTCTCTGTGGCTCCTACACTTTTGATGCTAGAATGAAAGCTTTAACTGAAATGTATTTTTCTCATCAATACCTATCGATTGACCCAAAAAAAGATTTCCACGCCCATATATTGAGATATTGCAGCTTGCATATCTCCATCCCCCTTTGGTCCCTGGTAGTCGAGGTACTCGACTCTAGCGTTTTTCCTTGTTTTAATATAAATTTCTTTAATGGAAGAATGGTGTTTTTCCTGTTAAGGAAAGTTGGTTTAAAATGTTTCCGTTATCATGATTTAATTTCTCTTCTTTTCCGTTATATTTAATTACCTCCTTAGCTGTATCAGTCACAGCTCTTATTTTTATACCCTTGCAGAGGGTATATTGATTTCAGTCAGAAGTTTGCAACGCAGTGAAGGAGACGTTTCCGACCCCATAAAGTATATATATTCTTGATCAGCATGACTAGACGAGTCGATCTAGCCATGTCCGTCTGTCCGTCTGTCCGTCCGTTTCTACGCAAACTAGTCTCTCAGTTTTAAAGCTATCGGGCTGAAACTTTCCCAAAAGTTTTATATCTTTTGCAGGTAGTATATAAGTCGGAACCAGCCGGATCGGACAACTATAACTTATAGCTCCCATAGGAATAATCGGACAAATAAATGAAAAAAAATTATATCTTTGGTGTTTTTTATCATATAACCTCCTAAGCTTGGAAATAACAATTTTTAAATAATTTTGAATTTTGAATTAAATTTTATCGAAATCGGACGACTATATCATATAGCTGCCATAGGAACGATCGGAAAATTTGTGGAAAAATAATATGAAAAAAATTATAGCTTCGGTGTTTTTCAACATATAACCTCTAACGATGGGAAATAACATTTTTTATTTAGTTCTGAATTTCGAATTAAATTTTATCAAAATCGGACGACTATGTCATATAGCTGCCATAGGAACGATTGGGAAATTGGTAGGAAAATAATATGAAACAAATTATAGCTTCGGTGTTTTTTGACATATTATCTTATACTATTGGGAATATCATTTTTTGTGTTTTTAAATTTAATAATTATAGCTGCAAGGGTATATAAGCTTCGGCTTGCCGAAGCTAACTTCCTTTCTTGTTTTTTGTGTTTTTAAATTTAATAATTATAGCTGCAAGGGTATATAAGCTTCGGCTTGCCGAAGCTAACTTCCTTTCTTGTTTTTAAAAGGTTATAGCCAATTAATAAATCTGAGTCTTACCCTTCTATTTCATAAAATGTACATCCTATATCAAACATAGGTTTCATTTGATAGTATTTAATTATTGAATATCCATTTATTGTTGATTTTTTTATATATCGGAAGCTCATTTCTATTTTTATAAATTTCTGTTTTAATATAGTACGAGGTTGCCTTAGTGTCAATTAATATTTTTAGCTTTTTATTTATTTGACTATTATTTCTTATTAAGTAGGGTAAGCCTAGTCCTGACTTTTGACTAAAAAATTGTCCTCCCCCTAACAGTTCCAGTTGCTATCCTTTTATTTTAGTGTTGACCTTGCTGAGTGTTCTGGGTTTCATTTCTTTTAGTTTGATCCCAATTTTTCTGATTTTTAATGTTACTTTGATATAATTTATAGCCTTGATTATAACCGTTATTGGCCCTTTTTTGAATCTGAATAGACTCGTCTATCTCCATTGGCTCTTGCATATTTTGTGGCTGCCTATAAGTGTTAATTTTCCAGAGGGTATATTGATTTCAGTCAGAAGTTTGCAACGCAGTGAAGGAGACGTTTCCGACCCCATAAAGTATATATATTCTTGATCAGCATGACTAGACGAGTCGATCTAGCCATGTCCGTCTGTCCGTCTGTCCGTCTGTCCGTCCGTTTCTACGCAAACTAGTCTCTCAGTTTTAAAGCTATCGGGCTGAAACTTTCCCAAAAGTTTTATATCTTTTGCAGGTAGTATATAAGTCGGAACCAGCCGGATCGGACAACTATAACTTGTAGCTCCCATAGGAATAATCGGACAAATAAATGAAAAAAAATTATATCTTTGGTGTTTTTTATCATATAACCTCCTAAGCTTGGAAATAACAATTTTTAAATAATTTTGAATTTTGAATTAAATTTTATCGAAATCGGATGACTATATCATATAGCTGCCATAGGAACGATCGGAAAATTTGTGGAAAAATAATATGAAAAAAATTATAGCTTCGGTGTTTTTCAACATATAACCTCTAACGCTTGGAAATAACATTTTTTATTTAGTTCTGAATTTCGAATTAAATTTTATCAAAATCGGACGACTATGTCATATAGCTGCCATAGGAACGCTTGGGAAATTGGTAGGAAAATAATATGAAACAAATTGTAGCTTCGGTGTTTTTTGACATATTATCTTATACTATTGGGAATATCATTTTTTGTGTTTTTAAATTTAATAATTATAGCTGCAAGGGTATATAAGCTTCGGCTTGCCGAAGCTAACTTCCTTTCTTGTTTTTTGTGTTTTTAAATTTAATAATTATAGCTGCAAGGGTATATAAGCTTCGGCTTGCCGAAGCTAACTTCCTTTCTTGTTTTTAAAAGGTTATAGCCAATTAATAAATCTGAGTCTTACCGTTCTATTTCATAAAATGTACATCCTATATCAAACATAGGTTTCATTTGATAGTATTTAATTATTGAATATCCATTTATTGTTGATTTTTTTATATATCGGAAGCTCATTTCTATTTTTATAAATTTCTGTTTTAATATAGTACGAGGTTGCCTAGTGTCAATTAATATTTTTAGCTTTTTATTTATTTGACTATTATTTCTTATTAAGTAGGGTAAGCCTAGTCCTGACTTTTGACTAAAAAATTGTCCTCCTCCTAACAGTTCCAGTTGCTATCCTTTTATTTTAGTGTTGACCTTGCTGAGTGTTCTGGGTTTCATTTCTTTTAGTTTGATCCCAATTTTTCTGATTTTTAATGTTACTTTGATATAATTTATAGCCTTGATTATAACCGTTATTGGCCCTTTTTTGAATCTGAATAGACTCGTCTATCTCCATTGGCTCTTGCATATTTTGTGGCTGCCTATAAGTGTTAATTTTCTGTTAGCCATTCCGTAACTATCCATTACGGATAATTTTCCCTGACTCAATACACTAAGTTCTTGTTCGATAATATGAATGGGACGTTTGTCACTAAAGATTATTATGGCATCGAAATTTAATATCGTACCACTATGGGTTAAGGCATAATTTGCCATTCCCGTTACCTTATTTCTTTATATTGATCCTTATAAATATATATTATCAATAAAACTTTTCACTGCCTCTGGCATATTGCCCCATTTCAGCTAATTCCCTCCAACTAACATATTTTTTTCCCCACCTTTATATTCTCTTACCGATTTCATGATCTCATAAGACGTGTCGCACTTAATATTGGGATCAATAAACTTTATTTGAAAATCGTCAACCTTTTTATACCCTTGCAGAGGGTATATTGATTTCAGTCAGAAGTTTGCAACGCAGTAAAGGAGACGTTTCCGACCCAATAAAGTATATATATTCTTGATCAGCATGACTAGACTAGTCGATCTAGCCATGTCCGTCTGTCCGTCTGTCCGTCCGTTTCTACGCAAACTAGTCTCTCAGTTTTAAAGCTATCGGGCTGAAACTTTCCCAAAAGTCTTATATCTTTTGCAGGTAGTATATAAGTCGGAACCAGCCAGATCGGACCACTATATCTTATAGCTCCCATAGGAATAATCTGAAAAAAAATTATATCTTTGGTGTTTTTATACCCTTGCAGAAGGTATAATGATTTCAGTCAGAAGTTTGCAACGCAGTGAAGGAGACGTTTCCGACCCCATAAAGTATATATATTCTTGATCAGCATCACTAGACGAGTCGATCTAGCCATGTCCGTCTGTCCGCCTGTCCGTTTGTCCGTCTGTCCGTCCGTTTCTACGCAAACTAGTCTCTCAGTTTTAAAGCTATCGGGCTGAAACTTTCCCAAAACTCTTATATCTTTTGCAGGTAGTATATAAGTCGGAACCAGCCGGATCGGACAACTATATCTTATAGCTCCCATAGGAATAATCGGAAAAAAAATGTTAAAAAATTATATCTTTGGTGTTTTTTAACATATTACCTCCTTTCCTTGGATGTAACATATTTTAATTAGTCTTGAATTTCGAATTAAATTTTATCGAAATCGGACGACTATATCATATAGCTGCCATAGGAACGATCGTAAAATTGGTGGGAAAATAATATGAAACAAATTTTAGCTTCGGTGTTCCTTAACATATAACCTCCTACGCTTGGAAATAACATTTTTTAATTCATTCTGAACTTCGAATTTAATTGTATCAAAATCGAACGACTATATCATATAGCTGCCAAAGGAACGAACGTAAAATTGGAAATAAAATTTTTAATAAGCTCTGAATTTTTTTTGAATTTAATTTTATCAAAATCGGACGACTATATCATATAGCTGCCATAGGGACGATCGGAAAATTGGTGGGAAAATAATATGAAAAAAATTATAGCTTCGGTGTTTTTTTAACATAAAACTTCTTAAGCTTTGAAATCACATTTTTTTTAATTAGTTTTGAATTTCGAATTAAGTTTTATCAAAATCGGACGACTACATCATATAGCTGCCATAGGAACGATCGGAAAATTGGTGGGAAAATAATATGAAACAAATTATAGCTTCGGTGATTTTTGTTATATTTATACCCTTGCAGAGGGTATATTGATTTTTGCAACGCAGTGAAGGAGACGTTTCCGACCCCATAAAGTATATATATTCTTGATCAGCATGACTAGACGAGTCGATCTAGCCATGTCCGTCTGTCCGTCTGTCCGTCCGTTTCTACGCAAACTAGTCTCTCAGTTTTAAAGCTATCGGGCTGAAACTTTCCCAAAAGTTTTATATCTTTTGCAGGTAGTATATAAGTCGGAACCAGCCGGATCGGACAACTATAACTTATAGCTCCCATAGGAATAATCGGACAAATAAATGAAAAAAAATTATATCTTTGGTGTTTTTTATCATATAACCTCCTAAGCTTGGAAATAACAATTTTTAAATAATTTTGAATTTTGAATTAAATTTTATCGAAATCGGACGACTATATCATATAGCTGCCATAGGAACGATCGGAAAATTTGTGGAAAAATAATATGAAAAAAATTATAGCTTCGGTGTTTTTCAACATATAACCTCTAACGCTTGGAAATAACATTTTTTATTTAGTTCTGAATTTCGAATTAAATTTTATCAAAATCGGACGACTATGTCATATAGCTGCCATAGGAACGATTGGGAAATTGGTAGGAAAATAATATGAAACAAATTATAGCTTCGGTGTTTTTTGACATATTATCTTATACTATTGGGAATATCATTTTTTGTGTTTTTAAATTTAATAATTATAGCTGCAAGGGTATATAAGCTTCGGCTTGCCGAAGCTAACTTCCTTTCTTGTATCTTATACTATTGGAAATAACATTTTGTGTATTTTTAAGAATTTCGAATTATATTTAATACAAATCGGAAGACTCTAACATATAGCTGTCAAGGAAACGGTCAGCGAAATAATGAAATATTTATTATACCCTTGCATTTATTATTATACCCTTGCAGAGAGTATATTGATTTCAGTCAGAAGTTTGCAACGCAGTGAAGGTGACGTTTCCGACCCCATAAAGTATATATATTCTAGATCAGCATGACTAGACGAATCGATCTAGCCATGTCCGTCTGTCCGTCCGTTTCTACGCAAACTAGTCTCTCAGTTTTAAAGCTATCGGGCTGAAACTTTCCCAAAAGTCTTATATCTTTTGCAGGTAGTATATAAGTCGGAACCAGCCGGATCGGACAACTATATCTTATAGCTCCCATAGGAATAATCGGAAAAAAAATGTTAAAAAATTATATTTTTGGTGTTTTTTAACATATTACCTCCTTTCCATGGAAGTAAAATTTTTTAATGAGTCTTGAATTTCGAATTAAATTTTATCAAAATCGGAAGACTATATCATATAGCTGCCATAGGAACGATCGTAAAATTGGTGGGAAAATAATATGAATCAAATTATAGCTTCGGTGTTCCTTAACGTATAACCTCCTACGCTTGGAAATAACATTTTTTAATTAGTTCTGAATTTCGAATTAAATTTTATCAAAATCGGACGACTATATCATATAGCTGCCATAGGAACGATCGTAAAATCGGTGGGAAAATAATATGAAAAAAATATAACTTCTGTGTTTTTTCACATATAACCTCCTCCGCTTGTAAAAAACATTTTTTAATTCATTCTGAATTTCGAATTTAATTTTATCAAAATCGGACGACTATATCATATAGCTGCCATAGGGACGATCGGAAAATTGGTGGGAAAATAATATGAAACAAATTATAGCTTCGGTGTTTTTTATACCCTTGCAGAGGGTATATTGATTTCAGTCAGAAGTTTGCAACGCAGTGAAGGAGACGTTTCCGACCCCATAAAGTATATATATTCTTGATCAGCATGACTAGACGAGTCGATCTAGCCATGTCCGTCTGTCCGTCTGTCCGTCTGTCCGTCCGTTTCTACGCAAACTAGTCTCTCAGTTTTAAAGCTATCGAGCTGAAACTTTCCCAAAAGTCTTATATCTTTTGCAGGTAGTATATAAGTCGGAACCAGCCGGATCGGACAACTATATCTTATAGCTCCCATAGGAAACTTCGGACAAAAAAATGAAAAAAAATTATATCTTTGGTGTTTTTTAGCATATAAACTCCTAAGCTTGGAAATAACAATTTTTAAATAATTTTGAATTTTGAATTAAATTTTATCGAAATCGGACGACTATATCATATAGCTGCCATAGGAACGATCGGAAAATTTGTGGAAAAATAATATGAAAAAAATTTTAGCTTCGGTGTTTTTCAACATATAACCTCCAACGCTTGGAAATAACATTTTTTAATTAGTTCTGAGTTTCGAATTAAATTTTATCAAAATCGGAAGACTATGTCATATAGCTGCCATAGGAACGATCGCAAAATTGGTAGGAAAATAATATGAAACAAATTATAGCTTCGGTGTTTTTTAACATATAACCTCCTACGCTTGGAAATAACATTTTTTAATTAGTTCTGAGTTTCGAATTTAATTTTATCAAAATCGGACGACTATATCATATAGCTGCCATAGGAACGATCGGAAAATTGGTAGGAAAATAATATGAAACAAATTATAGCTTCGGTGTTTTTTGACATATTATCTTATACTATTGGGAATATCATTTTTTGTGTTTTTAAATTTAATAATTATAGCTGCAAGGGTATATAAGCTTCGGCTTGCCGAAGCTAACTTCCTTTCTTGTTTTAACATAAAACCTCTTAAGCTTGGAAATGACATTTTTATACCCTTGCAGAGGGTATATTGATTTCAGTCAGAAGTTTGCAACGCAGTGAAGGAGACGTTTCCGACCCCATAAAGTATATATATTCTTGATCAGCATGACTAGACGAGTCGATCTAGCCATGTCCGTCTGTCCGTCTGTCCGTCCGTTTCTACGCAAACTAGTCTCTCAGTTTTAAAGCTATCGGGCTGAAACTTTCCCAAAAGTTTTATATCTTTTGCAGGTAGTATTTAAGTCGGAACCAGCCGGATCGGACAACTATAACTTATAGCTCCCATAGGAATAATCGGACAAATAAATGAAAAAAAATTATATCTTTGGTGTTTTTTATCATATAACCTCCTAAGCATGGAAATAACAATTTTTAAATAATTTTGAATTTTGAGTTAAATTTTATCGAAATCGGACGACTATATCATATAGCTGCCATAGGAACGATCGGAAAATTTGTGGAAAAATAATATGAAAACAAGGAAGAACGCTATAGTCGAGTACCTCGACTATCAGATACCCGTTACTCAGCTTAAGGGACCAAAGGAAAGTGGAGATATGCAAGCAGCAAATGCGCCACCTACCGGCGGTATACAGACTTAAGCGTTGTGGGCGTTAGAGTGGGCTTGGCAAACTTTTTTTTTAATCAATCGATAGGTATTGACGAGACCAATACATTTCAGTTAAAATTTTTTATCTAGCATGAAAATTGTGGGCGCCACAGATTTGGGCGGTTTGTGGGCGTTGGAGTGGGCGTGGCATATTCGCGTAACATACTTGCGCTGCGCTCAAGCCCACGGAATCTAAATCTGAAATCCCGTTTCTCTATCTTTGATATTTTCCGAGATATCCGCGTTCATATTTACGATTTTTTGAAGTTTGTGGGCGGTTTGTGGGCGTTAAAGTGGGCGTGGCAAACTTTTTTTTTGGGTCAATCGGTAGGTATTGATGAGAACAATACATTTCAGTTAAAATTTTTGTTCTAGCATCAAAACTGTAGGAGCCACAATTTTGGGCGGTTTGTGGGCATTAGAGTGGGCGTGGCACTCTTCTGAAACAAACTTGCGCTGCGCAGGAATCTCAGGAATCTGCATGCCTAATCTCAGTATTGTAGCTCTTATAGTTTCCGAGATCTCAGCGTTCATACGGACAGACGGACAGACGGACAGACGGACATGGCTAGATCGACTCGGCTAGTGATCCTGATCAAGAATATATATACTTTATGGGGTCGGAAACGCTTCCTTCTGCCTGTTACATACTTTCCGACGAATCTAGTATACCCTTTTACTCTACGAGTAACGGGTATAAAAATTATAGCTTCGGTGTTTTTCAACATATAACCTCTAACGCTTGGAAATAACATTTTTTATTTAGTTCTGAATTTCGAATTAAATTTTATCAAAATCGGACGACTATGTCATATAGCTGCCATAGGAACGATTGGGAAATTGGTAGGAAAATAATATGAAACAAATTATAGCTTCGGTGTTTTTTGACATATTATCTTATACTATTGGGAATATCATTTTTTGTGTTTTTAAATTTAATAATTATAGCTGCAAGGGTATATAAGCTTCGGCTTGCCGAAGCTAACTTCCTTTCTTGTATCTTATACTATTGGAAATAACATTTTGTGTATTTTTAAGAATTTCGAATTATATTTAATACAAATCGGAAGACTCTAACATATAGCTGTCAAGGAAACGGTCAGCGAAATAATGAAATATTTATTATACCCTTGCATTTATTATTATACCCTTGCAGAGGGTATATTGATTTCAGTCAGAAGTTTGCAACGCAGTGAAGGTGACGTTTCCGACCCCATAAAGTATATATATTCTAGATCAGCATGACTAGACGAATCGATCTAGCCATGTCCGTCTGTCCGTCCGATTCTACGCAAACTAGTCTCTCAGTTTTAAAGCTATCGGGCTGAAACTTTCCCAAAAGTCTTATATCTTTTGCAGGTAGTATATAAGTCGGAACCAGCCGGATCGGACAACTATATCTTATAGCTCCCATAGGAATAATCGGAAAAAAAATGTTAAAAAATTATATTTTTGGTGTTTTTTAACATATTACCTCCTTTCCATGGAAGTAAAATTTTTTAATGAGTCTTGAATTTCGAATTAAATTTTATCAAAATCGGAAGACTATATCATATAGCTGCCATAGGAACGATCGTAAAATTGGTGGGAAAATAATATGAATCAAATTATAGCTTCGGTGTTCCTTAACGTATAACCTCCTACGCTTGGAAATAACATTTTTTAATTAGTTCTGAATTTCGAATTAAATTTTATCAAAATCGGACGACTATATCATATAGCTGCCATAGGAACGATCGTAAAATCGGTGGGAAAATAATATGAAAACAAGAAAGGAAGTTAGCTTCGGCAAGCCGAAGCTTATATACCCTTGCAGCTATAATTATTAAATTTAAAAACACAAAAAATGATATTCCCAATAGTATAAGATAATATGTCAAAAAACACCGAAGCTATAATTTGTTTCATATTATTTTCCTACCAATTTTCCGATCGTTCCTATGGCAGCTATATGATATAGTCGTCCGATTTTGATAAAATTAAATTCGAAACTCAGAACTAATTAAAAAATGTTATTTCCAAGCGTAGGAGGTTATATGTTAAAAAACACCGAAGCTATAATTTGTTTCATATTATTTTCCTACCAATTTTCCGATCGTTCCTATGGAAGCTATATGACATAGTCGTCCGATTTTGCTAAAATTTAATTCAAAATTCAGAACTAGTTAAAAAATGTTATTTCCAAGCGTTGGAGGTTATATGTTGAAAAACACCGAAGCTATAATTTTTTTCATATTATTTTTCCACAAATTTTCCGATCGTTCCTATGGCAGCTATATGATATAGTCGTCCGATTTCGATAAAATTTAATTCAAAATTCAAAATTATTTAAAAATTGTTATTTCCAAGCTTAGGAGTTTATATGCTAAAAAACACCAAAGATATAATTTTTTTTCATTTTTTTGTCCGATTATTCCTATGGGAGCTATAAGATATAGTTGTCCGATCCGGCTGGTTCCGACTTATATACTACCTGCACAAGATATAAGACTTTTGGGAAAGTTTCAGCCCGATAGCTTTAAAACTGAGAGACTAGTTTGCGTAGAAACGGACGGACAGACGGACAGACGGACAGACGGACAGACGGACATGGCTAGATCGACTCGTCTAGTCATGCTGATCAAGAATATATATACTTTATGGGGTCGGAAACGTCTCCTTCACTGCGTTGCAAACTTCTGACTGAAATCAATATACCCTCTGCAAGGGTATAAAAATATAACTTCTGTGTTTTTTCACATATAACCTCCTACGCTTGTAAAAAACATTTTTTAATTCATTCTGAATTTCGAATTTAATTTTATCAAAATCGGACGACTATATCATATAGCTGCCATAGGGACGATCGGAAAATTGGTGGGAAAATAATATGAAACAAATTATAGCTTCGGTGTTTTTTATACCCTTGCAGAGGGTATATTGATTTCAGTCAGAAGTTTGCAACGCAGTGAAGAAGACGTTTCCGACCCCATAAAGTATATATATTCTTGATCAGCATGACTAGACGAGTCGATCTAGCCATGTCCGTCTGTCCGTCTGTCCGTCTGTCCGTCCGTTTCTACGCAAACTAGTCTCTCAGTTTTAAAGCTATCGGGCTGAAACTTTCCCAAA
This sequence comes from Drosophila subpulchrella, assembly GCF_014743375.2. NCBI lineage: Eukaryota > Metazoa > Arthropoda > Insecta > Diptera > Drosophilidae > Drosophila > Drosophila subpulchrella. The sequence continues at coordinate 2,570 of NW_023665724.1, read as the reverse complement.
AGTCTTATATCTTTTGCAGGTAGTATATAAGTCGGAACCAGCCGGATCGGACAACTATATCTTATAGCTCCCATAGGAATAATCGGACAAAAAAATGAAAAAAAATTATATCTTTGGTGTTTTTTAGCATATAAACTCCTAAGCTTGGAAATAACAATTTTTAAATAATTTTGAATTAAATTTTATCGAAATCGGACGACTATATCATATAGCTGCCATAGGAACGATCGGAAAATTTGTGGAAAAATAATATGAAAAAAATTTTAGCTTCGGTGTTTTTCAACATATAACCTCCAACGCTTGGAAATAACATTTTTTAATTAGTTCTGAATTTCGAATTAAATTTTATCAAAATCGGACGACTATGTCATATAGCTGCCATAGGAACGATCGTAAAATTGGTGGGAAAATAATATGAAACAAATTATAGCTTCGGTGTTTTTTAACATATAACCTCCTACGCTTGGAAATAACATTTTTTAATTAGTTCTGAGTTTCGAATTTAATTTTATCAAAATCGGACGACTATATCATATAGCTGCCATAGGAACGATCGGAAAATTGGTAGGAAAATAATATGAAACAAGAAAGGAAGTTAGCTTCGGCAAGCCGAAGCTTATATACCCTTGCAGCTATAATTATTAAATTTAAAAACACAAAAAATGATATTCCCAATAGTATAAGATAATATGTCAAAAAACACCGAAGCTATAATTTGTTTCATATTATTTTCCTACCAATTTTCCGATCGTTCCTATGGCAGCTATATGATATAGTCGTCCGATTTTGATAAAATTAAATTCGAAACTCAGAACTAATTAAAAAATGTTATTTCCAAGCGTAGGAGGTTATATGTTTAAAAACACCGAAGCTATAATTTGTTTCATATTATTTTCCTACCAATTTTCCGATCGTTCCTATGGAAGCTATATGACATAGTCGTCCGAGTTTGCTAAAATTTAATTCAAAATTCAGAACTAGTTAAAAAATGTTATTTCCAAGCGTTGGAGGTTATATGTTGAAAAACACCGAAGCTATAATTTTTTTCATATTATTTTTCCACAAATTTTCCGATCGTTCCTATGGCAGCTATATGATATAGTCGTCCGATTTCGATAAAATTTAATTCAAAATTCAAAATTATTTAAAAATTGTTATTTCCAAGCTTAGGAGTTTATATGCTAAAAAACACCAAAGATATAATTTTTTTTCATTTTTTTGTCCGATTATTCCTATGGGAGCTATAAGTTATAGTTGTCCGATCCGGCTGGTTCCGACTTATATACTACCTGCAAAAGATATAAGACTTTTGGGAAAGTTTCAGCCCGATAGCTTTAAAACTGAGAGACTAGTTTGCGTAGAAACGGACGGACAGACGGACAGACGGACAGACGGACATGGCTAGATCGACTCGTCTAGTCATGCTGATCAAGAATATATATACTTTATGGGGTCGGAAACGTCTCCTTCACTGCGTTGCAAACTTCTGACTGAAATCAATATACCCTCTGCAAGGGTATAACAAATTATAGCTTCGGTGTTTTTTGACATATTATCTTATACTATTGGGAATATCATTTTTTGTGTTTTTAAATTTAATAATTATAGCTGCAAGGGTATATAAGCTTCGGCTTGCCGAAGCTAACTTCCTTTCTTGTTTTAAATTAGTTTTGAATTTCGAATTAAGTTTTATCAAAATCGAACGACTACATCATATAGCTGCTATAGGAACGATCGGAAAATTGGTGGGAAAATAATATGAAACAAATTATAGCTTCGGTGATTTTTGTTATAATATCTTATACTATTGGAAATAACATTTTGTGTATTTTTAAGAATTTCGAATTATATTTAATACAAATCGGAAGACTCTAACATATAGCTGTCAAGGAAACGGTCAGCGAAATAATGAAATATTTATTATACCCTTGCATTTATTATTATACCCTTGCAGAGGGTATATTGATTTCAGTCAGAAGTTTGCAACGCAGTGAAGGTGACGTTTCCGACCCCATAAAGTATATATATTCTAGATCAGCATGACTAGACGAGTCGATCTAGCCATGTCCGTCTGTCCGTCCGTTTCTACGCAAACTTGTCTCTCAGTTTTAAAGCTATCGGGCTGAAACTTTCCCAAAAGTCTTATATCTTTTGCAGGTAGTATATAAGTCGGAACCAGCCGGATCGGACAACTATATCTTATAACTCCCATAGGAATAATCGAAAAAAAATATTTTAAGAAATTATATCTTTGGTGTTTTCTAGCTTATAACTTCCTAAGCTTGGAAATAACATTTTTTAATTAGTTTTGAATTTTGAATTAAATTTTATCGAAATCGGACGACTATATCATATAGCTGCCATAGGACCGATCGGAAAATTGGTGGAAAAATAATAGGAAACAAATTATAGATTCGGTGTTTTTCAACATATAACCTCCAACGCTTGGAAATCACATTTTTTAATTAGTTCTGAATTTCGAATTTAATTTTATCAAAATCGAACGACTATATCATATAGCTGCCATAGGAACGATCGGAAAATTGGTAAGAAAATAATATGAAACAAAT